>NC_143040.1:64889249-65091749 GCF_057628025.1 Oncorhynchus mykiss
TTTTGTTAAGACCTGTAGCTAACACACTTGAATGTTGAAAAAGTCAAGGGGCCTGAATAATTTCCGATTGCACTGTATAATGATGGTCAGCACGGAGCAAATGGGATGGCAACAAACGCCTGGAAACCATGTGTTTGATGTATTTGATACCATTCCACTGATTCTGCTCCAGTCATTACCTCTGAGCACGTCCTCCCCAATTAAGCTGCCACCAATCTCCTGTGCATACAACCATACCGCACCAGTACTGCAGTTGTAACATGTTATAGAACTGTCTTTATAAGCCTTTTAATAATGTTTGGGATTCTAGCACCTCAAACATCTTTGAAACATTGAAATGACTGTACTTTACCGTAAACAGGGCTGAGCATTCTACTCAGCTATGGAATTGATCTAAAGTTCTCATCCCAAGTTACCTTGCATTACAGCATGGTGTGTGCTGACAGAGCACTCCTAATCGCCATAACAGCAGCTGACAATCAATGGCTATGGTACCTGTGCTAGGTGTGTGGCTCTAAACATTTCAGGAGAGGCAATTATAGGTTCACATACAGTAGGTGTCTGTAGGTCCCTGACTAATGCATGCTGTGGTGGTGGTGGTGGTGTGTGTGTGTGTATGATAGATAGAACGTTACACAGGGCAGATATATGTTAATTAAGCCTCTCCTGGTATGAAGATGGCACCCCACAGAGATCCTACAGCAGGCTGGGAGAGCAAGATCATCACTCTCTCAATGGGAGGGCCACACACACACACACACACACACACACACACACACACACACACACACACACACACACACACAAACACACACACACAAACACACACACAGGGAGGGGTCGGTTCCAAATACTTATACTAGCGTACTGCATACTTAAATTGCATACAATCTACTAATTGTCGCAAACTATTTAGCACATACTGTTAGGTAAGAAGTATGCCACGGCCGCAACACAAAACCTGTCTGCTGATTGGCTGAGTAGGTGGGTCGGGGCTGAGTAGGTGAGGCGGGGCTGAGTAGGTGAGGCGGGGCTGAGTGCAGGTGGATTTTTCCAAATTCAACCAGCCTGATAATAGCTAATTTCCAATTTGAGTAATTTCCCTAAACTCTGAACAGAATTTGAATGGAGTCAAGGCCTACTCAGGCTGGTTATAGGCAGACTATCGCATTCAACCTAATGGAGTTATAGGCCTACTCAGGCTGGTTATAGGCAGACTATCGCATTCAACCTAATGGAGTTATAGGCCTACTCAGGCTGGTTATAGGCAGACTATTGCATTCAACCTAATGGAGTTATAGGCCTACTCAGGCTGGTTATAGGCAGACTATTGCATTCAACCTAATGGAGTTCTAGGCCTACTCGGGCTGGTTATAAACATAATATCACATTCAACCTAATGGAGTTATAGGCCTACTCAGGCTGGTTATAAACATAATATCACATTCAACCTAATGGAGTTATAGGCCTACTCAGGCTGGTTATAGGCAGAATATCACATTCAACCTAATGGAGTTATAGGCCTACTCAGGCTGGGTATAGGCAGAATATCACATTCAACCTAATGGAGTTATAGGCCTACTCAGGCTGGGTATAGGCAGAATATCACATTCAACCTAATGGAGTTATAGGCCTACTCAGGCTGGTTATAAACAGAATATCACATTCAACCTAATGGAGTTATAGGCCTACTCAGGCTGGGTATAGGCAGAATATCACATTCAACCTAATGGAGTTATAGGCCTACTCAGGCTGGGTATAGGCAGAATAACACATTCAACCTAATGGAGTTATAGGCCTACTCAGGCTGGTATAGGCAGAATATCACATTCAACCTAATGGAGTTATAGGCCTACTCAGGCTGGGTATAGGCAGAATATCACATTCAACCTAATGGAGTTATAGGCCTACTCAGGCTGGGTATAGGCAGAATATCACATTCAACCTAATGGAGTTATAGTCCTACTCAGGCTGGGTATAGGCAGAATATCACATTCAACCTAATGGAGTTATAGGCCTACTCAGGCTGGGTATAGGCAGAATATCACATTCAACCTAATGGAGTTATAGGCCTACTCAGGCTGGTTATAAACAGAATATCACATTCAACCTATACCTTAGTAGGCCATATAGCCCATATCCTATTTAAAAAGAACTGAAGACAGAAACAAATCATTTGGTTCCATATTTATTAGTGAAGCCAAAGTCCTGAAACATCGTTGAAGTCAGATGTATACGTACACTTAGGTTGGAGAAATTAAAACTCGTTTTTCAACCACTACCCAAATTTCTTGTTAACAAACTATAGTTTTGGCAAGTCTGTTAGGACATCTACTTTGTGCATGACACGTAATTTTTCCAACAATTGTTTACAGACAGATTATTTCACGTATAATTCACTGCATCACAATTCCAGTGGGTCAGAAGTTTACATACACTAAGTTGACTGTGCCTTTAAACAGCATGGAAATATCCAGAAAATTATGTCATGGCTTAAGAAACTTTTGACATCATTTGAGTCGATTGGAGGTGTACCTGTGGCTGTATTTCAAGGCCTACCTTCAAACTCAGTTCCTCTTTGCTAGACATCATGGGAAAATCAAAGGCAACCAGCCAAGACCTCAGAAAAAAAATGTAGACCTCCATAAGTCTGATTCATCCTTGGGAGCAATTTCCAAATGCCTGAAGGTACCAAGTTCATCTGCACAAACATTAGTACGCAAGTATAAACACCATGGGACCACGCAGCCGTCATACCACTCAGGAAGGAGACGCATTCTGTCTCCTAGAGATTAGCGTACTTTGGTGCGAAAAGTGCAAATCAATCCCAGAACAACAGCAAAGGACCTTGTGAAGATGCTGAAGGAAACAGCTACAAAAGTATCTATATCCACAGTATAACAAGTCCTATATCGATATAACCTGAAAGGCCGCTCAGCAAGGAAGAAGCCACTGCTCCAAAACAGTCATAAAAAATCCAGACTACGGTTTGCAACTGCACATGGGGACAAAGATCATACTTTTTGAAGAAATGTCCTCTGGTCTGATCAAACAAAAATATAACTGTTTGGCCATAATGACCATCATTATGTTTGGAGGAAAAGGGGGAGGCTTGCAAGCCGAAGAATACCAACCCAACAGTGAAGCTTGGGGGTGACAGCATCATGTTTTGGGGGTGCTTTGCTGCAGGAGAGACTGATGCACTTCACAAAATAGATGGCACCATGAGGAAAGAAAATGATGTAGATATATTGAAGCAACATCTCAAGACATCAGTCAGGAAGTTAAAGCTTGGTCGCAAATGGTTCTTCCAAGTGGACAATGACCCCAAGCATACTTCCAAAGTTGTGGCAAAATGGCTTAAGGACAACAAAGTCAAGGTATTGGAGTGGCCATCACAAAGCCCTGACCTCAAACCTATAGAACATTTGTGGGCAGAACTGAAAAGTGTGTGTGACTAAGGAGGCCTACAAACCTGACTCAGCTAAACCAGCTCTGTCAAGAGGAATGGGTCAAAATCCACCCAACTTATTGTGGGAAGCTTGTGGAAGGCTATCTGAAACGTTTGACCCAAGTTAAACAATTTAAAGACAATGCTACCAAATACTAATTGAGTGTATGTAACCTTCTGACCCACTGGGAATGTGATGAAAGAAATAAAAGCTTAAATAAATCATTCTCTCTACTAAAACTTTAAACTGAGTTTAAATGTATTTGGCTAAGGTGTATGTAAACTTCCGACTTCAACTGTATATACATTCAATCAAATAGCCTAGTAAACACACAAAAACATTTAAAAAGTTCACATTAAAAGGCAATTGCACAGAAAAACGTGGATAGTCAGGTGCATTGCAACTTCCGGACCGCTGGACAGCCACATGATAAACTACAGGGAACGAGATGAGAATGACTGATAAGGCTTGATCCATTAATTAAATAGGTACAGTGCATTCAGAAAATTATTCACACCTCTTGACGTTTTGACATTTTGTTGTGTTACAGACAGAATTTAAAATGGATTCAATTGAGATTGTGTCACTGGCCTACACAATACCCCATCATTGTCACATTGCTATAAAGGAGACAGGCGCAGGAATGTGTAATAGTGTTTTTTATTGACACAAATTACAGCGTGCCATGTAAAGGCACGGGGACGAAGACCAAACACGTATAAAAACACAGGGTTGAAACCCAAACAAAAGAGCGAGGAGTACCTCGAATAAACACACCGGGGCGAGACACACACACAATGATACCACACCTAATGAGACCCGTAACAGACACGCACACAATGATACCACACTGGATGAGACCCGTAACACACACGCACACAATGATACCACAATGGATGAGACCCGTAACACACACGCACATAATGATACCACACTGGATGAGACCCGTAACACACACGCACATAATGATACCACACTGGATGAGACCCGTAACACACACGCACACAATGATACCACACCTAATGAGACCCGTAACAGACACGCACACAATGATACCACACTGGATGAGACCCGTAACACACACGCACACAATGATACCACAATGGATGAGACCCGTAACACACACGCACATAATGATACCACACTGGATGAGACCCGTAACACACACGCACATAATGATACCACACTGGATGAGACCCGTAACACACACGCACATAATGATACCACACTGGATGAGACCCGTAACACACACACACACAATATTACCACACTGGATGAGACCCGTAACAGACACGCACATAATGATACCACACTGGATGAGACCCGTAACAGACACGCACATAATGATACCACACTGGATGAGACCCGTAACAGACACGCACATAATGATACCACACTGGATGAGACCCTTAACACACACGCACATAATGATACCACACTGGATGAGACCCTTAACACACACGCACATAATGATACCACACTGGATGAGACCCGTAACAGACACACACATAATGATACCACACGGGACGAGACCCGAAATCATCTGCACAATACAAGCGGCACGAAAGCCAAAACAACACAGCACAGGTACTCACACGACCAACGGACATTGGAACAATAATTGACCGCCCAATGGAGAACAAAGGGCACACTTATACACTTACTAATTAAATGGAAATAGGAGTGCATAATGACAGTTCTGGAGGGATCCGTGACAATAATGTCAAAGTGGAATTCTGTTTTTAGAAAAGAAAATGAAAAGCTGAAAGGTCTTGAGTCACTAAGTATTCAACCCCTTTGTGATGGCGTGCCGCATGCCTAAATCAGTTCAGTAGTAACAATGTGCTTAACAAGTCAGATCAAATCAAATCAAATGTTATTGGTCACATACACATGGTTAGCAGATGTTAATGCGAGTGCAGCGAAATGCTGGTGCTTCTTGTTACGACCATGCAATAATATCTAACAAGTAATCTAACAATTTTATAACAACTACCTTATACACACAAGTGTAAAGGAATGAATAAGAATATATACATAAAAATATATGGATGAGCGATGGCCGAACGGCATAGGCAAGTTGCAGTAGATGATATAGAGTACAGTATATACATATGAGATGAGTAATGTAGGGTACGTAAACATTATATAAAGTGGCATTGTTTAAAGTGACTAGTGATACATTTATCACATCCAATTTGTAATTATTAAAGTGACTAGAGATTTGAGTCAGTATGTTGGCAGCAGCCACTCAATGTTAGAGATGGCTGTTTAACAGTAACAATCTCTGATGTCTCTCTGGAAGGCAACCCTTGCTCGGATTTCGTCTGCCTTGTTGTCAAGGGACTGGACGTGGGCTAGTAGTATACTCAGGAGCGGTGCGCGATGTGCCCGTCTACGGAGCCTGACCAGAAGACCGCTCCGTCTGCCCCTTCTGCGGCGCCGTTGTTTTGGGTCGCCTGCTGGGATCCGACCCATTGTCCCTGGTGGTGGTCCAAACAGAGGATCCGCTTTGGGAAAGTCGTAATTCCTGGTTGCAATGTTGGTAAGTTGACGTTGCTCTTATATCCAATAGTTCCTCACGGCTGTATGTAATGAGACTTAAGATTTCCTGGGGTAACAGGGTAAGAAATAATACATGAAAAATAAAATACTGCATAGTTTCCTGAGAACGCGAAGTGAGGTGGCCATCTCTGTCGGCGCAGGAAGAGTAGAGTAACATAATATTGTTACATGGACTCTGTGTGTTTAACGTGATTATTGAATGACTACCTCATCTCTTTACCCCATACATACAATTACAGTATCTGTAAGGTCCCTCAGTCGAGCAGTGAATTTCAAACAAAGATTCAACCACAACAAAGACCAGAAAGGTTTTCCAATGCCTCAGAAAGAAGGGCACCTTGTCACAATGAGTCAATAGTGACTTTAAAGCAGTAGGGACCAATAGTGACTTTAATGCAGTTATTGAGTTTAATGGCTGTGATAGGAGAAAACTGAGGATGGATCAACAACATTGTTGTTACCTCACAATACTAACCTAATTGACAGAGTGAAAAAGAAGGAAGCCTGTACAGAATAAAAATATTCTACAACATGCATCCTGTTTCCAATAAGGCACTAAAGTAAAACTGCAAAGAAATTTGGCAAAGAATTTAACTTTATGTCCTGAATACAAAGCATTATGCTTCGGGCAAATCCAACAGAACACTGAGTACCTTTGCGTGCAAAACTCTTAGAGGTTTACTCAGAAAGACCAAAGGTGAATCTAACAGGAGATTCTAACAAGGGGGTTGAACACTTATGTATTCAAGATACTGTCACGTTCTGACCTTAGTTCCTTTGTTTTGTCTTTGTTTTAGTATGGTCAGGGTGTGAGTTGGGGTGGGCAGTCTATGTTCTTTTTTCTATAATTTGGGATTTCTGTGTTTGGCCTGGTATGGTTCTCAATCAGAGGCAGCTGTCAATCGTTGTCCCTGATTGAGAACCATACTTAGGTAGCCTGTTTTCACCCTTGAGGTGTGGGTGATTATTTTTAGTTTTTTTGTCTGCACCAGACAGAACTGTTTCAGTTTCATTTCGTTCACTTTAATGTTTTTGTTCAGTGTTCAGTGTTCATTTACTTTATTAAAAAGATGAACACTTACCATGCTGCACATTGGTCTTCCGATCCTTCCTAAGACCGTTACAGATACACTATATATACAAGGTATGTTGACACCACTGCAAGTTAGTGGATTCAGCTATTTCAGCCACACCTGTTGCTGACAGGTGTATAACATCAAGCACACAGCCATGCAATTTCCATAGGCAAACATGTCCTTATTGAAGAGCTCTGTGACTCAAAGTGGCTAGGTCATTGGATTGAGGTCACTGATTACAATATTTTAGCTGGTAACGTAATGGATTACAATTACCATTTTTTTGTAATCCCTTTTCATGTAATTGTTTACATGTAATCCATTACTCCCCAACCCTGGTAACAGACACATCAACATCAACTGTTCAGAAGAGACTGTGTGAATCAGGCCTTCATGGCCGAATTGCTGCAAAGAAACCTCTACTAAAGGACACCAATAAGAAGAAGAGACTTGCTTAGATCAAGACACACGAGAAACGAACATTAGACTGGTGGAAATCAGATTTTTGGTTCCAACCGCCCGCCGTGTCTTTGTGAGACACAGAGTAGGTGAACGGATGATCTCCTCATGTGTGGTTCCCACCGTGAAACATGGAGGAGGAGGTGTGATGGTGTGGAGTGCTGTCTGTGACACTGTCTGTGATGTATTTCTAATTCAAGGCACACTTAACCAGCATGGCTACCACAGCATTCTGCAGTGATACGCCATCCAATCTGGTTTGTGCTTAGTGGGATTTTGTTTCAACAGGACAATGAACCAAAACACACCTCCAGGCTGTGTAAAGGCTATTTGACCAATGACAGTGATGGAGTGCTGCGTCAGATGACCTGGCCTCCACAATCACCCGACCTCAACCCAATTGAGATGGTTTGGGATGAGTTGGACCGCAGAATGAAGGAAAAGCAGCCAACAAGTGCTCAGCATCTGTGGGAACTCCTTCAAGACTGTTGGAAAAGCATTCCTCATGAAGCTGGTTGAGAGAATGCCAAGAGTGTGCAAAGCTGTCATCAAGGCAAAGAGCGGCTACATTGAAGAATCTAAAATCTAAAATATATTTGATTTGTAACACTTTTTGGTTACCACATGATTCCATATGTGTTATTTCATAGTTCTGATGTCTTCACTACAATGTAGAAAATAGTAAAAATAAAGAAAAACCCTTGAATGAGTAGGTGTCCAAACCTTTAGCTGGTACTGTGTATTCACTTCATTAGCAGCCCTCCTGCTAATGTGCCGCGGTGCTTATTACGTGTATGCTTGTGTGTGTGTGTGTGAGAGAGAGAGAACAAGAGAGTGAGTGTGTGTGCGTGTGTGTGTGTGTGTGTGTAGGTGCATGCGAATGTCTTGTGTGCGTGGCGACTATAGTTTAGATAGCAATAAAAGGTGCATGTGATGAGTTAATAGAGATACTTCTAATTCTATAGGCTGAACCTTCACAGCACCACTCAGTATTGCTGTTTGTCTGATTCTTAATGCTGAACCTTCACAGCACCACTCAGCGTTGCTCTGTTTGTCTGATTCTTAACGCTGAACCTTCACAGCACCACTCAGCGTTGCTCTGTTTGTCTGATAAGAGTCAAGAGACCTCCACTTACTGCACTCCAGTGAGCCATAATGGTAATCATTAAAAAGTGTTTCACCACACAGTTACACCTGACACAGTAGCAGTTGTTCCATGGTCATATCGGGGGCAAACATGGTTTTATTATTGTTATACTAGTCCATAATGCAGACCACAGCATTTTAGATGCTGATATAAAACAATCGATTTCCATGACTCTTACTGTCAGCAGTGAAATATAGTAATAATAGTATATTGTTAGCAGGTAGGCTCTCTGCGTGATTTCAGAGTTGATGGTTGTAGCATAGCGGTTGGTATGCTCTCTCTAGCTCTGTCCAAGGCCCCATCCTGTTCCATCCACTGCAGAGAGCAAGAGGTCTGAGTGAAAGAGAACACACACACACACTGTCTGATATCCCGGCGATTAATGGGCCGGTAAATGAGATCGTTACTGAAGTGTTGTAGCAAGGTGAGCAGAGGTGGGATGGGGGGACGGGGGTAGAGGTGTGTGTGAAGGGGGGGGGGGGGGGGGGGGGGGGCAGGTGGAGTGGAGAGGTTGTGATTGTACATTAGAGAGTGCCAGACAAAGAAAAACACAGATACACATCAGTGAAACAGGCACAGAGAGATCAAAAGCCGTCTGAGGCAGAGCCATGGCTTTGTCCCAAACGTCACCTATGGGCCCTGCTCAAAAGTAGTGCACTAAGTAAGGAATAGGGTGCCATTTGGAACGCAGATAAGATAAAGTTGTTTAAATTGTAAAAGTTGCTTGAACGTCTGGTCTGAGGTACAGGATATTGTGTCATCCTTGTGGACACATTACAGTAACATACAGGAAGTGGTTGATCAATGATTACAACTGTCTCATTACAGGGAGGCAGGTAAGTTGATGAATGTTCACCCAATGTTTTGGTAATTTATCATTCCTAAATTTCCTTATTAGGGCAAGGCCATACCGTCCGGCCTAAGGTGGAGATCCAACATCCCCCACTTCCACAGGTCTGGTACATCCCATTCTATATTCTACTGTATGCTCGGCTTCTATGTTGACATCAAGACATATCTGAAGTGCTGAGTATCTCCAGTATCTCCCTGTTTGTTTAGTTGATCCGGATTATTGCGGTGACGGTGGAATTGAGCCGGCATGTTGGCGAGTGGAAGCCCAGTTGGGCTCCCTGGGGGACCATTTTCCCGAGAGTTTCAGCTGGCTGCGGCATCGGAGAAGCCATCTGTTTATGTAATCCTGGGGGTACACCATTAGGGCCGAGAGGCAGGGAGAAGGAAACAACAACACACACATGGGTTAGACTAAGTAAATTACCATGTTGAACACCATACTAGTATCTCCCTCTCGACGCGGAACATGCAGCTTTTATTCCCAGAAGTGGACATTACTGTAAGTGTATATGTGTAGGCAGGCTATATGTGATTTGGACATAGAAAATGCAGCCACATGAGCTTAATGATATGTGTGTGTGTGTGTGTGTGTGCATCTATCATTGGTGCATTTTTGTGTAGGTGTAGTACTGTATCTAGATGGTACATACTGTATGAAGCCTGATAACATTTTGTGTCTATATCATTTTCTCTACCACCATAAGATTACCTGCTTCAAAACCAGCTACAGTATATTCCATCTTCTATGGTCCTTGCCATGCTTCCTAATAAACAGAAGAGTATTGTGGGTTTTGAATTTGTGTACATGAATATCAGAGCGTGTGTTTTCAGAATCTGAACGTGTGAGAAAGTGATTGTTTTCAACAGTAGGTGTTGGCATGTGTTGATTGTCAACTTATCTATCACTCACATGCTTTCATCACTAACACCCCCCCCCCTCACACACACACACACACAGAGACACAGACACACACACACACACACACACACACACACACACACACACACACACACACACACACTCACTCACTCACTCACTCACTCACTCACTCACTCACTCACACACACACACAGCTTTGCAGAGAGATTTTATGCCTCTGTATTCGTTGAGGGACTGCATGAACAGGGTGGCCATTTTGAAACGGCAGAAGCCAACATCGTAGCCATAAAGAGGTTGACGGTATATGTAATTGAAAAGATACAACCAATGCCTTTCTCTATCGCTGTCACATTTAAATCTGTCCTTCTCTTCCTCCGATACCAATTAGAGATTGCCCTGATACCAGAAAATTAAACCACATCTTCATAAGTAAGGTGAAAAACGCGGGCCAAGTGTCAGGAAATTGCCACATGAAATAGGTAATAAAGGAGATAAAATAGTGGCAAGACCTGTGGAGGACATTACCCTGCTCTGGGCATTGATTTATAATCATAGTTATAATCATAATTATAGTCTCGCATCAGTCTCACATCAGCAATAATGCAGAGTCAAAAGGAGTTTAACCACACCTTAGAACAGAACACATAATTGCAATACGGTAAGTGTGTTGGGATACACTGTAACAGCTGGGTAGCGATTAAATCAAATGACTTAACCAGGTAAGTTGACTGAGAACACACTCTCATTTACAGCAACAACCTGTGGAAAAGTAGGGAATGAATGGCATGAAGATCGTATTGGGATTTTAGCCAGGACACCGTGGTTAACACCCCTACTCTTACAATAAGTGCCATGGGATCTTTACTGACCAGAGAGTCAGGACACCTGTTTAACATCCCATCTGAAAGACAACACCCTACACAGGGTAATGTCCCCAATCACTGCCCTGGAAGATTGGGAGATTTTCTTAGACCAGAGGAAAGGGTGCCTTTTACTGGCCCTCCAACACCACTTCCAGCAGCATCTGGTCTCCCATCCAGAGGCTGACCAGGGACCAACCCTGCTTAGCTTCAGAAATAAGCCAGTAGTGGGATGCAGGGTAGTACGCTGCTGGCTACATGCTTGGCACAAGCTTCTCGCATGCCTCATAAACAACAAGTGTATACTAACAGTGAAATGCTTATTTACAAGCTATTCCCAACAGAGAGAAAAAAGAAAAAGTGAAAGAAATATTTTTCAGAACAACGAATAAATACACAATGAGTAACGATAACTTAGCTATGTGCAAGGGTATGAGGTCATTGATGTAGATATGTACATATAGGTAGGGTTAAAGGTACTAAGCAACACGATAGATAATAAACAATAGCAGCAGCGTATGTGATGAGTCAAAAGAGTGTGTCACTGTAGATATTCCGGGTAGCTATTTTGGGTCAAATGTTTACAAAGTCTTAGGGCTTGGGGGGGTAGAAGCTGTTCAGGGTCCTTTTGGTTCTAGACTTGGTGCATCGGTACTGCTTGCCGTGCGGTAGCAGAGAGAACAGTCTATTACTTGGGGGGGTAGAAGCTGTTCAGGGTCCTTTTGGTTCTAGACTTGGTGCATCGGTACTGCTTGCCGTGCGGTAGCAGAGAGAACAGTCTATTACTTGGGGGGGTAGAAGCTGTTCAGGGTCCTTTTGGTTCTAGACTTGGTGCATCGGTACTGCTTGCCGTGCGGTAGCAGAGAGAACAGTCTATTACTTGGGGGGGTAGAAGCTGTTCAGGGTCCTTTTGGTTCTAGACTTGGTGCATCGGTACTGCTTGCCGTGCGGAAGCAGAGAGAACAGTCTATGAATAGGCTGGCTGACAATTTTTAGAGCCTTCCTCTCCTTTTAGGGCCTTTCTATACACAGAGGAACTTGAAGCTCTTGACCAACTCCATTACAGTCCTTTCGATGTGAATGGGGGTGTGCTCTGCCCACCGTTTCCTGTTGTCCACAATCAGCTCCTTTGTCTTGCTGACGTTGAGGGCGGCGTTGTTCACCTGGCACCACTGACCTGGCAGTGTCATCGATGATCAGGCCCACCACCGTCACGTCGTTAGCAAAGTAAATGTTTTTATTTAACTAGGCAAGTCAAATTCTTATTTACACAACAAACAAAAAAAATCCACCTTTATTTAACCAGGTAGGCTAGTTGAGAACACCTTTATTTAACCAGGTAGGCTAGTTGAGAACACCTTTATTTAACCAGGTAGGCTAGTTGAGAACAAGTTCTCATTTGCAACTGCGATCTGGCCAAGATAAAGCGTAGCAATTCGACACATACAACAACACAGAGTTACACATGGAATAAACAAAACATACAGTCAATAATACAGTAGAACAAAATAAAACTAAAAGTCTATATACAGTGAGTGCAAATGAGGTAAGGTAATGACGGCCTACCCTGGCCAAACCCTAACCCGGACGACACTGGGCCAATTGTGCGCCGCCCTATGGGACTCCCAATCATGCCCGGTTATGATACAGCCTGGAATCAAACCAGGGTCTGTAGTGACGCCTCTAGCACTGAGATGCAGCGCTTTAGACCGGTGCACCACTCGGGAGCCCCAAAATGATGGTGTTGGAGTCGTGTGCGGGGAGTACAGGAGTACAGGGAGTACAGGAGAGGGACTAAGCACGCACCCCTGAGGGGCCTTCGTGTTGAGGGTCAGCTTTGCAGATATGTTGTTACATACCCTCAGCAGCTGGGTGGGCATCAGGAAGACCAGGATCCAGTGGCAGAGGGAAGTGTTCATTCCCAGGCTCCTGAACTTAGTGATGAGCTTGGAGGGCACTATTGTGTTGAACACTGAGCTGTAGTCGATGAACAGCATTCTCACATAGGTATTCCTCTTCTCCAGGTGGGAGAGGGCAGTGTGGAGTGCAATAGAGATTGTGTCATCTGTGGATCTGCTGGGGCGTTATGCGAATTGGAGGGGGTCCAGTGTGTCTGGGATGATGGTGTTGATGTGAGCCATGACCCGCCTTTCAAATCATTTCATGGCTACATTTTCAAGGCTAACATCTTTAACAGCTTTTTAGCGACTAATGCTAACGCTAACATTGTAACAGCTAAGTAGCAGATAATGCTTGATCTTGGTTTCCATTATTGGTGTGTTATTGAGTCATAAATAAGTAGCGACAAGAGGTAGAAGACATTACATCACCACATGAGGATAAGGTGAGTCTACCCTCCCTCTCTTCCTTTCCCAGATCCCTCCCTTTCCTCTCCAGGGGCAGCTAAATTAGCCCGTCAGCATGTTTAATATTGACCCTCCGCAAATCTCTACAAACTGACACAGCTGTCATGATGGATGCACCAGGGTTTGAGCCAGGCTCACTGACAATCTAGCCCAGGGATATCGTACGCACGCACTCACGTACACACACACACACGCACACACACATTGTTACTATACATGCAAGCACACATAAGGTGCCTTCATAAAGTACTCACACCCTTTTATTTTTTCCATATTCTATTGTGTTACAAAGTGGGATTATTTTTTTTTTCTCAACGATCTACACAACATATTCTGTAATGTCAAAGTGGAAGAAACATTCTAACATTTGTAAATACAATTGTGGTTGCTTTATGTTGTGTATTGATGTTTTTATTTTAATGTGTTGCCTTGGAATCATCTCCAATTTCAATGTTAGTCGGTTATAGTTTGTTAAATGGCTTACAGAAACAAAATATCAAAATGTGGTCCTATCTTTGCTAAATTCTATAACTTGAACCCGTTTGCAGTCCACATAATTCTAAGTAGTTGCATAACTTCAATAGCATGCACACTGACATAGGGGCCAGGCCTACTGTACATTACATTATGACTGAGCATGGACACTGACATAGGGGCCAGGCCTACTGTAAATTACATTATGACTGAGCATGGACACTGACATAGGGGCCAGGCCTACTGTACATTACATTATGACTGAGCATGGACACTGACATAGGGGCCAGGCCTACTGTAAATTACATTATGGCTGAGCATGGACACTGACATAGGGGCCAGGCCTACTGTACATTACATTATGACTGAGCATGGACACTGACATAGGGGCCAGGCCTACTGTAAATTACATTATGACTGAGCATGGACACTGACATAGGGGCCAGGCCTACTGTACATTACATTATGACTGAGCATGGACACTGACATAGGGGCCAGGCCTACTGTACATTACATTATGACTGAGCATGGACACTGACATAGGGGCCAGGCCTACTGTAAATTACATTATGACTGAGCATGGACACTGACATAGGGGCCAGGCCTACTGTAAATTACATTATGACTGAGCATGGACACTGACATAGGGGCCAGGCCTACTGTAAATTACATTATGACTGAGCATGGACACTGACATAGGGGCCAGGCCTACTGTACATTACATTATGACTGAGCATGCACACTGACATAGGGGCCAGGCCTACTGTACATTACATTATGACTGAGCATGGACACTGACATAGGGGCCAGGCCTACTGTAAATTACATTATGACTGAGCATGGACACTGACATAGGGGCCAGGCCTACTGTACATTACATTATGACTGAGCATGGACACTGACATAGGGGCCAGGCCTACTGTAAATTACATTATGACTGAGCATGGACACTGACATAGGGGCCAGGCCTACTGTACATTACATTATGACTGAGCATGGACACTGACATAGGGGCCAGGCCTACTGTAAATTACATTATGACTGAGCATGGACACTGACATAGGGGCCAGGCCTACTGTACATTACATTATGACTGAGCATGGACACTGACATAGGGGCCAGGCCTACTGTAAATTACATTATGGCTGATCATGGACACTGACATAGGGGCCAGGCCTACTGTACATTACATTATGACTGAGCATGGACACTGACATAGGGGCCAGGCCTACTGTAAATTACATTATGGCTGAGCATGGACACTGACATAGGGGCCAGGCCTACTGTACATTACATTATGACTGAGCATGGACACTGACATAGGGGCCAGGCCTACTGTAAATTACATTATGGCTGAGCATGGACACTGACATAGGGGCCAGGCCTACTGTACATTACATTATGACTGAGCATGGACACTGACATAGGGGCCAGGCCTACTGTACATTACATTATGACTGAGCATGGACACTGACATAGGGGCCAGGCCTACTGTAAATTACATTATGGCTGAGCATGGACACTGACATAGGGGCCAGGCCTACTGTACATTACATTATGACTGAGCATGGACACTGACATAGGGGCCAGGCCTACTGTAAATTACATTATGACTGAGCATGGACACTGACATAGGGGCCAGGCCTACTGTAAATTACATTATGGCTGAGCATGGACACTGACATAGGGGCCAGGCCTACTGTACATTACATTATGACTGAGCATGGACACTGACATAGGGGCCAGGCCTACTGTAAATTACATTATGGCTGAGCATGGACACTGACATAGGGGCTAGGCATACTGTAAATTACATTATGGCTGAGCATGGACACTGACATACGGGCTAGGCATATTGTAAATTACATTATGGCTGAGCATGGACACTGACATAGGGGCTAGGCATACTGTAAATTACATTATGGCTGAGCATGCACATGCCAAACATTGTCAATAGGCAAGATTCAATTCATTATTGATAAGGCCTTAAAAGAGAACAAACATTCTAATCAAAATTCTAAACAAAACAACAACTAGGGATATGTCACACTTACAGGCACCATCATTTCTCGTTTCTCTCTCCCACCCTCTCTCCTTCTCCCTCTCCCTCTCCCTCTCTCCTTCTCTCTCTCCCTCCCTCTCTCTTTCTCCTTCTCCCTCTCCCTCTCCTTCTCCCTCTCTCCTTCTCTCTCCTTCTCTCTCCTTCTCTCTCCCTCTCCTTCTCCCTCTCCCTCTCCCTCTCCCTCTCCCTCTCCTTGTCTCCCTCTCCCTCTCCTTCTCTTTCTCCTTCTCCCTCTCCCTCTCCCTCTCCTTCTCCCTCTCTCCTTCTCTCTCCTTCTCTCTCCTTCTCTCTCCTTCTCTCTCCTTCTCTCTCCCTCTCCTTCTCCCTCTCCCTCTCCCTCTCCCTCTCCTTCTCTCCCTCTCCCTCTCCCTCTCCCTCTCCTTCTCCTTCTCCCTCTCCCTCTCCCTCTCCTTCTCCTTCTCCCTCTCCCTCTCCCTCTCCCTCTCCCTCTCCCTCTCTCTCTCTCTCTCTCTCCTCACACGCAATTGCAAACACAAAAATGAACCCATGCACTTAAACACACTTATACAATTAGTGTACACACACCCGCAGCTTGACTAGTGCTTGCAGTGGGGACAAGCAATGAGCCGTCACCATGGCAACAAGACACTGTCCGCCGCCTGCAGTCTCAGGCACACACACGCCACAGGTGGTGTCTCCAAGACAGGCAGGCAAGGAATGACATTCCGCTGCACTTGTCTACCAGTCCATCCATCTATTCATGCAACACTCATTCAAGTCAGTCCGGTCCAGCCCGTGAAATCGTGACGATTCCCTGTCACTCCAATTCTCCTCAGGAGATTTCAGAGAATTAAACGTGACAGCAAACAAACCTCCAGGGTATTGAGCAAACAACCAGTGGAGATGACGAAATGAAAAGCAATGAGGGAATAAAATGAATTTAGCCCCTGCCCAACCTCGGGCTGCCACTTTTGCATAACCCCTGATCAGAAGGTTGGGTCTTTGTGATCTCTGCTAATGTGTCAGACAAAGAACCCCACAACCTAATTTCTCCAGCCTTTTCCCCCCTCTCATCTCCCCCTACACCCCTTCTCTCTCCATCTCCTCGCCCATTTCATTTATCCTCTGCCAGGGCTCCAGTTGCACATGAGGCTGCCATGTTTACTGGACAGTAAATTACATTTAATCAGCGGATCCCTGTGCGTGTGGCGGATGATGCCTGTGCGTGTTGGCTGACGGATGGATGCTGACAGCGGTGGTCTGCTCGGGTCATCTGCATGTTCATATCTGTTTCAGGGGAAACTTGATGCAGAGGCCTTGTCTACCACCCCCCCCCCCCCCCCCCCCCTGTCCGCGTCCCTCCTTACCACCCCAGCCCTCCCTTAAGTGCATCCGCCGAGTGTTTGTCATCGCAGTGTCACTTTGGGTGGATTGGATGCATTGCGGATTGGATAGATGGATCCAATGAGGATTGGATACATTGCGGATTGGATAGATGGATCGATTGGAAAGATAAAGAAACAGACAGACAGAACTTGTTATTTCAGCAAGGGGCAGACAAAGCAATGAAGCCGATAGGCCAGATGAAAAAATAAGAAAATAATTGGATATAACCACGGCGTAAACACAGACCACACTATTTGCTTTTTGTAACCACATCATTGCAAAGCAATCTGTATCACCTCGTCTACTCTCAAGGTGTTTGAACAGGCATATGCTTTAAGGTGATAAGGACACGGTGGGCAATGAGCTCTTGGATTCCTAATGGAAGCTATACGCAACACAGAGAAAAAGGCATCGGCATCCCAGACATCTCATTACAACAATGCTCATTATCCAGGAAATAAAGGCAATAGCTCTAGGTAGGTATTTCCTTCAGGTCTCAAAATTTTGCGAGCTCGTCGCTTTAAGATAATGTCCATTTATCCCACAGGATATTTATACAGGAAATTCAGGATAAGTGGCTTGCTCAGGGGGGTACATCAGCTGTATTCGTAAAAGGAATATGGAAGGCATAACTCATTGGTTTACTTTGTGTTTCTGACTACACAACTCCTTGGTTGACTTGGTATTTCTGACTACACGCTTGGCACTAGCTGCTAGTAAACTCAGGGAAAAAAGAAACGTCCCTTTTTCAGGACCCTGTCTTTCAAAGATAATTTGTATAAAATCTAAATTAATTCACAGATCTTCGTTGTAAAGGGTTTAAACACAGTTTCCCATGCTTGTTCAAGAACTGTAAGCATTTAATGAACTTGCACCTGTGGAACGGTCATTAAGACACTAACAGCTTACAGATGGTAGGCAATTAAGGTCACAGTTATGAAAACTTAGGACACTGATGTGTTAGTCACATGTCTGTGGAACTTGTTTTGTTAATGTCTCAGTTGTTGAAATTTGTTATGTTCATCATACAAATATCATACAAGTTAAATTAGCTGAAAATAAACACAGTTGACAGTGAGATGACATTTCTGGAGTTTATAACTCCAGTACCTTAGCACATGATAACTCCTGCCCAAATAAAACCCACCAGCTTTTAATAAACAATATCGGTTTGACCTATTAGCGTTAAAATAACCATGAAGCCAGCCTGTAAAAGCTACTGTAGGGTTACTGTGTCGAAATAGTAAACAACGTGTGGTGTCCACCCTTCATGTAGACTAGATGCTGCATTCAATCCACATTGCTGAAGTTTGATTGAAATTCATTGAAAAAAATATATATAATTATACATAAATATACAATTGATTGAAATGCGTGATTGAAATTTAAAGACAATGATCCCGGTTTAATAGAGACCACATTCACGGTAAATGCTGCATATGTCGGCTCAATAGGGAAATTACCTTCCCATTTCTATCGTCAAATCTGTAACACTTTCAGCTTCACAGATTGAATAAGAGCCGTTGAGCAATAATGGGGCCTGAGATTGCACACACATCCATTCATTCAGTTGACGTGCCTTTTCTTGGTGCTTTTACAGCTGCAGAATAAAGGGTAGATTTCCTGAGGCCTCTCACCTCAGATTTACAGCCCATGGTCGTTTAGACCGCGGATATACAGTGGCTTGTGAAAGTATTCACCCCCCTTGGCATATTTCTTATTTTGTTGCCTTACAATCTGGAATAAAAATTAGATTTTTGGGAGGTTTGTATCATTTGATTTACACAACATGCCTACCATTTTGAAGATGCAAAATATTATTGTGAAACAAACAAGAAATAACTCAAAAAGCATACATCTTGAGCGTGCATAACTATTCACCCCCTACAAAGTCAATACTTTGTAGAGCCACCTTTTGCAGGAATTACAGCTGCAAGTCTCCATCTAGCCACTGGGATTTTTACCCATTCTTCAAGACAAAACTGCTCCAGCTCCTTCAAGTTGGATGGGTTCCGCTGGTGTACAGCAATCTTTAAGTCATACCACAGATTGAGGTCTGGGCTTTGACTAAGCCATTCCAAGACATTTAAATGCTTCCCCTTAAACCACTCAAGTGTTGCTTTAGCAGTATGCTTAGGGTCATTTTCCTGCTACTAGGTCCCAGTCTCAAATCTCTGGAAGACTGAAACAGGTTTCCCTCAAGAATTTCCCTGTATTTAGCATCATCCACCATGACTTTAATTCAGTTTCCCAGTCCCTGTCGATGAAAAGCATCCCCACAACATGATGCTTCAACCACCCTGCTTCCCTGTAGGGATGGTGTTCTCGGGGTTGAGTTTGCGCCAGACATAGCGTTTTCCTTGATGGCCAAAAAGCCAAATTTCTGTCTCATCTAACCAGAGTACCTTCTTCCATATGTTTGGTGAGTCTCCCACATTCCTTTTGGCAAACACCAAACGTGTATGCTTATTTTGTTCTTTAAGCAAAGGTATTTTTTTCTGGCCACTCTTCCATAAAGCCCAGCTCTGTGGAGTGTCTGGCTTAATAAAGTGGTTCCATGGATACTCCAATCTCCTCTGGGGAGTTTTGTAGGGTTATCTTTGGCCTCTTTATTGCCTCTCTTATTAATGCCCTCCTTGCCTGGTCCGTGAGTTTTGGTGGGCAGCCCTCTCTTGGCAGGTTTGTTGTGGTGCCATATTCTTTCCATTTGTTAATAATGGATTTAATGGTTCTCCGTGTGATGTTCAAAGTTTCAGATATTTTTTTTTATAACCCAACCCTGATCTGTAATTCTCCACAACGTTGCCCCTGGCCTGTTTGGGGAGCTTCTTGGTCTTCATGGTGCTGTTTGCTTGGTGGCGCCCCTTGCTTAGTGGTGTTGCAGACTCTGGGGCCTTTCAGAACAAGTGTATATATACTGAGATCATGTGACAGATCATGTGACACTTAGATTGCACACAGGTGGACTATATTTAGCTAATTATGTGACTTCTGAAGGTAATTGGTTGTACCAGATCTTATTTAGGGGCTTCAAAGCAAAGGGGGTGAATATATATGCATGCACCACTTTTCCATGTTGATTTGACATCAATAACAACTTTGTGGTACCATTGTGATATTTCCCTTTTATTTCAACTCTTTTCCTAATTATTTCTAAAACTCCTTCACTTCATACCCCTTTTCCTCTCCTTTCATCTACTTCCTGCCTCTCTTGTCCTTTCCTCTCTTTTCATCTACTTCCTGCCTCTCTTGTCCTTTCCTCTCTTTTCATCTACTTCCTGCCTCTCGTCCTTTCCTCTCTTTTCATCTACTTCCTATCTCTCTTTGTCTAGCCCGGTTCACACTCCAGTTACATTTTTTTATTAGGTTCTAGGGGACAACAACAGTCAGAACGTGAGCCTTGTTCCTGATTTATGAAGCGTTTAAGGGTGAAAAAAAGAGAAAAGCCTGGCTAAATTAAACCGGCGGTGTCAGGGAGAGAGCGGCCGTGATTAACTTTCATTTCCTATGCCTTATTATTCCTTCCCCAAATGAAATTTCAGACGCGCAGATAAATCTTTACCATGCACCGCCACCGCCACTGCCACCACCACCACCACCACCACCACCACCACCACCACCACCACCGCCATCATCCTGGAATAGCAGATAAATCTTTACCCTCCACTGCCACCACCACCAACATCCTAGAATGGCTCACGTGCTGTTATCACTCTAAATTTCCCAGCAAAGTAGCAGTCTGGGTTGCTGCCGCAGTGGAAATATAGAAGGGTGTTGTGTGTGGACGGGATAAGTGTGTGTGTTAGTGTTTGAGTTAGTGTGTGAGTTAGTGTGTGTGTGTGTGTGTGTCTAGAAATAAAGTTGTCAAGCCACCAGAGGCTTAATATACTGTGTAGGATGTGGGAAGACTAAAGGGCTGTGATATAAGGAGATCAATAGAATCGAAGGAATGAATCAGAGGATATTTAATCACATTCTCCAGCGATGTGTAGATGGATCATAGATAAGAAGATATTGATGACCGAGAGAGATTTAGCTGCCCCCATAATTCCATTGTGTGTGCAGAAAGCGCATATCCGTTGACTCTCAAGCACCAAGACTCAAGAATAGAGGACTACAGAGCATGATGGCTTACAATTGCATTCACAGTGAGAGGAAAAAGTAATATTGAGTAGAGCATCAATGAATGAGATGGTAATACCTTTAGCCATGTATATAATTTCAAGTAAGCCTAAGCTGAAATGTACATACTCAATGTTATATGTAGTAAAATAAATATTTTCCTCAACATGGCTGTTCAAATCACATACACATGTTTAGCATATATACAGTGGGGCAAAAAAGTATTTAGTCAGCCACCAATTGTGCAAGTTCTCCCACTTAAAAAGATGAGAGAGGCCTGTAATTTTCATCATAGGTACACTTCAACTATGACAGACATAATGAGAAAAGAAAATCCAGAAAATCACATTGTAGGATTTTTTATGAATTTATTTGCAAATGATGGTGGAAAATAAGTATTTGGTCACCTACAAAAGTTTATCTCAATACTTTGTTATATACCCTTTGTTGGCAATGACAGAGGTCAATAGTTTTCTGTAAGTCTTCACAAGGTTTTCACACAATGTTGCTGGTTTTTTGACCCATTGCTCCATGCAGATCTCCTCTAGAGCAGTGATGTTTTGGGGCTGTTGCTGGGCAACACGGACTTTCAACTCCCTCCAAAGATGTTCTATGGGGTTGAGATCTGGAGGATGGATAGGCCACTCCAGGACCTTGAAATGCATCTTACGAAGCCACTCCTTCGTTGCCCGGGCGGTGTGTTTGGGATCATTGTCATGCTGAAAGACCCAGCCACGTTTCATCTTCAATGCCCTTGCTGATGGAAGGAGGTTTTCACTCAAAATCTCACGATACATGGCCCCATTCATTCTTTCCTTTACACAGATCAGTCGTCCTGGTCCCTTTGCAGAAAAACAGCCCCAAAGCATGGTGTTTCCACCCCCATGCTTCACTGTAGGTATGGTGTTCTTTGGATGCAACTCAGCATTCTTTGTCCTCCAAACACAATAAGTTGAGTTTTTACCAAAAAGTTATATTTTGTTTTTATCTGACCATATGACAGTCTCCCAATCTTCTTCTGGATCATCCAAATACTCTCTCGCAAACACTTGCAAACGGGCCTGGACATGTACTGGCTTAAGCAGGGGGACACGTCTGGCACTGCAGGATTTGAGTCCCTGGCGGCGTAGTGTGTTACTGATGGTAGGCTTTGGTACTTTGGTCCCAGCTCTCTGCAGGTCATTCACTAGGTCCCCCTGTGCGGTTCTGGGATTTTTGCTCACCGTTCTTGTGATCATTTTGACCCCACGGGGTGAGATCTTGCGTGGAGCCCCAGATCGAGGGAGATTATCAGTGGTCTTGAATGTCTTCCATTTCCTAATAATTGCTCCCACAGTTGATTTCTTCAAACCAAGCTGCTTACCTATTGCAGATTCAGTCTTCCCAGCCTGGTGCAGGTCTACAATTTTGTTTCTGGTGTCCTTTGACAGCTCTTTGGTCTTGGCCATAGTGGAGTTTGGAGTGTGACTGTTTGAGGTTGTGGACAGGTGTCTTTTATACTGATAACAAGGTCAAACAGGTGCCATTAATACAGGTAATGAGTGGAGGACAGAGAAGCCTCTTAAAGAGGAAGTTACAGGTCTGTAAGAGCCAGAAATCTTGCTTGTTTGTAGGTGACCAAATACTTATTTTCCACCATCATTTGTAAATAAATTAATTAAAAATCCTACAATGTGATTTTCTGGAAATTCTTTTCTCATTTTGTCTGTCATAGTTGAAGTGTACCTATGATGAAAATTACAGGCCTCTCTCATCTTTTTAAGTGGGAGAACTTGCACAATTGGTGGCTGACTAAATACTTTTTTGCCCCACTGTACACTGCTCAAAAAAATAAAGGGAACACTTAAACAACAATGTAACCGTTTTCTTCCGTCGAAGAAGAGGAGGACCAAAATGCAGCGTGGTTAGAGTTCATGGTTTTTAATAAGAGAAACTAAACATGAACACAATTACAAAAACACCAAACGTGGCAAATCCCGAAACAGTCCTATCTGGTGCAGAGAACACAAAGACAGGAAACAACCACCCACAAACCCCAACACAAAACAAGCTACCTAAATATGGTTCCCAATCAGAGACAATGACTAACACCTGCCTCTGATTGAGAACCATATCAGGCCACACATAGAAACGGACAAACTAGACACACAACATAGATTGCCCACCCAGCTCATGTCCTGACCAACACTAAAACAAGGAAAACACAAAAGAACTATGGTCAGAACATGACAGTACCCCTCCCCCCCCCCCCAAGGTGCGGACAACCTAGACCTCTAGGGGAGGGTCTGGGTGGGCATCTGTCCGCAGTGGCGGCTCTGGCGCTGGACGTGGACCCCACTCCACCATTGTCTTTGTCCACCTCCTTAGCGTCCTTTGAGTGGCGACCCTCGCCGCCGACCTTGGCCTAGAAACCCTAACAAAGGGCCCCACTGGACTGAGAAGCGCCTCTGGACTGAGGGGTGCCTCATGACTGAGGAAACTTCTCCGGACTGAGGGACAGCTCCGGACTGAACGGCAGCTCTTGACTGAGAGGTAGCTCATGACTGAGAGGTAGCTCATGCTTTTTGACGGCTCTGGCAGCTTCTGGCTGACTGACGGCTCTGGCAGATCCTGGCCGACTGACAGCTCTGGCGGATCCTGGCCTAATGGCGGCCCTGGCGTATCCTGGCCGAATGGCGGCTCTGGCGGATCCTGGCTGAATGGCGGCTCTGGCGGATCCTGGCTGACTGGCGGCTCTGGCGGATCCTGGCTGACTGCCGGCTCTGGCGGCTCCTTGCAGACTGGCGGCTCTGGCGGCTCCTTGCAGACTGGCGTCTCTGGCGGCTCCTTGCAGACTGGTGGCTCTGGCGGCTCCTTGCAGATTGGCAGCTCGTTGCAGACTGGCGGCTCTGGCGGCTCCTTGCAGACTGGCGGCTCTGGCGGCTCCTTGCAGACTGGCGGCTCGTTGCAGACTGGCGGCTCTGGCGGCTCCTTGCAGACTGGCGGCTCTGGCGGCTCATGACAGACGGGAGACTCTAGCGGCTCATGACAGGCGGGAGACTCTAGCAGCTCTGGACAGACGGGAGACTCTAGCAGCCCTGGACAGACGGGAGACTCTAGCAGCTCTGGACAGGCGGGAGACTCTAGCAGCTCTGGACAGGCAGGAGACTCTAGCAGCTCTGAACAGGCGGGAGACTCTAGCAGCTCTGGACAGACGGGAGACTGTAGCAGCTCTGAACAGACGGGGGACTCTGGCAGCGCTGGAGAGGAGGAAGGCTCTGGCAGCACTGGACAGGCAGGAGCACCTGTAGGGCTGAGACGGAGAGACAGCCTGGTGAGGGGGGCTGCCACCGGAGGGCTGGTGCGTGGAGGTGGTACTGGATAGACCGGACCGTGCAGGCGCACTGGAGCTCTTGAGCACCGAGCCTGCCCAACCTTACCTTGTTGAATGCTCCCGGTTGCCCTGCCAGTGCGGCGAGGTGGAATAGCCCGCACTGGGCTGTGCTGGCGAACCGGGGACACCATGCGTAAGGCTGGTGCCATGTACGCCGGCCCAAGGAGAAGTACTGGAGCCCAGATGCGTAGAGCCCGGCTTCATGGCACCTGGCTCGATGCCCACTCTAGCCCGCCCAATACGAGGAGCTGGTATGTACCGCACCGGGCTATTCACCCGCACTGGGGACACCGTGCGCTCCACAGCATAACACAGTGCCTGTCCGGTCTCTCTCACCCTCCGGTAAGCACAGGAAGTTGGCGCAGGTCCCCTACCTCCTACTAAATTCATAAAAAATCCTACAATGTGATTTTCTGGATTTTTTTTTTCATTTTGTCTGTCATAGTTGAAGTGTACCTACAATGAAAATGACAGGCCTCTGTCATCTTTTTAGGTGGAAGAACTTGCACAATTGGTGGCTGACTAAATACTTTTTTGTCCCACTGTACATATGAGATGAGTACAGCAAAAAAATGTTTTTAAACATTATTAGAGTGACTTGTGTTCCGTTATTAAAGTGACCTGTGGTTCCATGTCTATGTATATAGGGCAGCAGCCTCTAAGGTGCAGGGTTACACAACCGGGTGGAAACCGTCTAGTGATTTCTATTTAACAGTCTGATGGCCTTGAGTAGTCGACAAGATCACACTCTAGTAGAATGTAATGTCGCCCCTACCATTAAACTGACATGTCTTCATTATTTCCAAATATTATACAGATTGAATATTTGTAAAGAAATTTAAATTTAGAGTTTCTCAAATGTTAAATAGATATATTTGCTTTGTGATACTTTAGTTTTGCTCTCTCCTGTCTATCTTCCTCATCCTGTTTATTTTATAACATGGCTTCAGATTTGGAATGGAGCCTATTGGGAAGCTAAAAACAGGGTTTCAAAGCAGACAGTCAAGTCACCTTACCTGTCAATCAAGGACCCTCCTGTGGGCTGACCGACTAAATGAAAAATCCCTCGAGTCCACCATTTTGTTCTCCTTTCTGCATCTGTCATCATCTCATCAACAGACATGAAACATACAACGCGGGACCTCCAGAGAGAAAGCTTGAGGATCCCACTGCTGCCACCAAAGTGTGCTCAGTGACCTCGATTACGATGTAAATAAACAAGTCCTCCGCTCTGAGGGAGGAGGGGGCCGCTTCTGTTCTGTTCCATTTGTCCTCCCATCCGTCTATCTGTGGGCCATCCCTCTGTT
This sequence comes from Oncorhynchus mykiss, assembly GCF_057628025.1. Taxonomy (NCBI): domain Eukaryota; kingdom Metazoa; phylum Chordata; class Actinopteri; order Salmoniformes; family Salmonidae; genus Oncorhynchus; species Oncorhynchus mykiss. The sequence continues at coordinate 64,915,592 of NC_143040.1, forward strand.
CCTCATTAGAAAGTGCATTGAGAATGTCACATCAATTTAAAGAATTCTCGTCTGACATACGCCATGTTTTTTTTTAATGGCACAACTGTATAAGTTTACGCGTCCACCCGTCAGGCTTTTCTCAGGCCCTCGAAGGGGGAGAGGAGCCAGAGTCTCTGACCTGCTGTCGTCTCCCATTGTTAATTAGCCCTATTCACCAGCCAGCTGTTTCTAATTAAATGTATATGGAGTGGTGAATAGCTCAGATAAAAATAACCAATACATCAGTAGGAGCGTTACAACGTAAAATAAACAGAAACATCAAAAGCTCATTAAGGAAGACAATAAAGAGAGAAGTGAAATCCCTGAGCGCATGCCACCATATTGAGCTGTGCTCTGGTAGGACCTCATCCCCCCTTTATCCTTCCTCTCATTCTCCCCCGTCACTATCTCTCTCACTCCCTCGTGTTTGCTTTAGAAAGACTATCAATTTGTACTCTCTGTTTTTCTCCTCTTCCCATGGCGGGTCTAGTGTTGCCATGCAGGATCCGGCTGCTGGCGGCTGAACCTCAGGAGAGGAAAGGGGAGCAGATGGAGCAAGCTCGTCTCCAGTAATGTTCTGGCACACTGCCACGACCAATGGAACCAGCTGTGGTGAGGAGACAACAGCCTAACAAACGACACACACACACACACACACACACACACACACATACACACACACACACACACACACACAGTGGATGTTAATTAAAGATATTTAAATATACCTAATTAAGTCAAATTCAGAGCAGATCATTAGTTGAAAGCTGTTTGTTTCCTGATGGGCCAATGCTGGCTATGAAGTCACGCTATGAAGTCACGGGAACAAAGGGCAACCCTGGATCAAGTGGAGACTGGCAAGATGACCACCAAAGATGGCTGCCGGGTCAGAGGGCAAAAGGTCAGAATCTTGCCATTCACTTTTATTTCACCATATATTTTCTATATCACCGTATTTCCAAAACTTTGAAGACCAAACAATGATATAATAGCAAGTGAATCTGAGCTACATGTCAGCTACAGCGCTGCAACAGAATGGGGGCACCGCTTCAAAAGTAAACATTGCCTTCTTTACCCATTCGATATAGTCCCATTCGGTATAGTCCCATTTGGTATAGTCCCATTCGGTATAGTCCCATTCGGTTCCACTTTCATTTGAAGCTCAAAGTACTATAAGAGAGATTATTGGTATTGCAAAGTGGACTCACTGAAGCTAAATGAGTTAAATGTATGCAAAATATCCTGCACCTTGACTCATTGATACCACATACTCTTGGCTTGCTTGAAAACGTAGACAACTTTGATCACTGCATCGGATTTCACTCCCAGTTTAACACTTGCATGAATGAATCGACGCAAATGTGAGACAAGTCTAAAACCACGGTCAGAAGGGCACGGAACAGAAAACATTTTAAAAACGTTTTGCAACAAAAAACTAAGATCAGCATTGTTTATTGGACCAGGTCCAGGTAGTCCTTCCCTGTTTTAGTTTGTTTTCATCCGTGTGGTGCCTAATGAACACGACCCTGGACTACCAACATGACCATGGCCTCTCAAGGACAGAGAGAGAGGTAAAAGGGTTGCAGGGTGGAGGACGAGGCTCAGGAGGGGTGATAGTTTCAGTTCTAGCTCAGTGCGGCCCAGCGAGGTAATGCTCACTGAAGTGAATCAGAATGGCCCTTTAACAGCTTAAAGGCCTCTCCCCTGTCGGCCCTTAATTAACTATTGACCGGGCCACTAACGGGAACCAAGAAGTAGAAGATTAAAAACAAAAAGCCAGACTTAAGGCTAATGGCCTGAGAATGTGATACATCCCTTTAAGGTTTCCCAGCTACGGGCCGGGCTCCGTTTCAAATACACCCTTGGATGGGCCAGCAGTAGCCACTGACAGGACTTCAATGCTCTCAATATCTATTGAGCTGTTTGATCCGGCCCAGACAACAATGGCCGCCACACACACTCCCGCCTGTGCAAAGCTTGTCAGATACAAGGTGAAAGCATGTCTAGTGTCTGAGCTTTGTGTGTGTGTGCGTGTGTGTGATGGCAGCAGGGGAGAACAAATTCACAGACAAGCATTGGCAGAAGCCTCATCAGTAGTCCATGCAGGGCCCTTTATTGTGTGTTGGCAGGCAACAGCAGGGTGCATGTGACGCGTCTAGTGCAGTAGTCCCTAGGTAGAGAGAAGTTGCATGCCTGCCTACCACATGCTTGCATACTTTCGCTTACAGCTCGCTGCCGCCGGCTAGCCCTTGCGGTGAATTGGGGAGCAGCCCAATTACAAAGTCACAAAGTCACTCCAAGACTCCTGTCGGGCCTCCTCGCAAAGGCACACGGTATGTACAGGGGTGGGCAACTCCCGTCTTCGGGGGCCTCATTGGTGTCACACTTTTTCTGCATCCCTAGCAAACACAGCAGATTACAGTTTTTTCCAACTGCTTACACACAAAATCTTTTCATGTCACACGATTTTTGAAACCTCTCACTTAAAGTGCAAAACTACACACCAAATATCCAAAACCATAAGCTATTTCTCAGCCTTTGACTCAGTTGTCAATTGCATAAAACACTTTTTTCAAAACACTACACACAATTCTCTACCTAAAACACAAAAATCTAACAGGAAAGGACTTGCTTTTCTTTTCCAAACACAACCAATCAAAATGCTACACTTATTCACCAGGTCACACACACACTCCTCACATGTGCAAACACTAATAGCTTAACTGATCACTAACCAATCACTGCTTTACTGTAGTATAGGCCTATAAATATGTCAAAGGTCAGATTACCTGTTTTTAACAATGGATGCCAACAATGGACAGAGAGCAAGAGGAGTAGGAGGGAGAGGAAGAGGAAGAAGAGGACGGGGGCAAAGAAGAGAAGGAAGGAGAGCCATCTCTGATGAGATTAGGGCAACAATTGTTGATCATGTGATCAACCACAGTTTGACCATGAGAGAGGCTGGACTGAGAGTCCAACTTGAGTCGATTTACAGTGCCGTCCATAATTCGACCCTTCAGAAATGAGAACAGGTATGCAACTATCTAATGACTATTTTAGCATTACAGTAATGTACTGTAAAATACGTATGACTGCATAGTATTGCATAAACATTTGTAACTCTAAGCCATCCATTTACTGCACTGCATTGAATGAATGAGGTTGGTTATCATGCTGTACTAAATTTTTTTGTACATTGTTTACAGTTCCTATGCTGAACACATACTGTGTTTGAATTCTGTGCAGAGTGGAAAGGCAAAGACATCATGGAGGACGAGGATGCTTGTTTACAGATGTACAAGAGACTGCAATTATAAATATGGTTTTGGCCAACAAGGCAAATTAGGATTTGAGAGATATCTTGAACAATGACACCATATTTAACAACATCAATGCTGTAAGCCTGTCGACCATACAACGCATCCTCCAACGGCACCGAGTGACGATGAAACAACTTTACAAGGTGCCATTTGAGAGAAACTCTGACAGAGTCAAGAATATGCGACATGACCTTGCAGAGGTATGTATGCAACACTATTTCCAGTACTTCAGACATACCATATTTGCTCATCTGTATATCCTTTTGTCTGTTACAGAGAGTATTGGAGCTGGATGCCCATGTAATTCACCATTAATTTATTTATGTGGATGAGGTTGGCTTCAACCAACCTCACCAAAACCAGGCGCCGCGGAAGAAATGTAATAGGACAGAGGGCAATTTCCAATGTCCCTGGACAGCGTGCGGGTAATATAACTATGTGTGCTGCCATCACTCAAAACGGGGTCCTCCATCACAATGCCACACTGGGTCCGTACAACACCGGCCATATGTTCACTTTTCTGGATGCAATTTACACAATGCTTGTCCCTGATCCAGATCAGGAGCCTGCTAGATTAGTGGTTTTATGGGACAATGTTAGTTTTCACCGGGCTGTTATGGTCCAAAACTGCTTTGCCACCCATCCACAATTTGTAGTTTTGTACCTATCCCCATGTTCACCTTTTCTAAATCCCATAGAGGAATTATTCTCGTCACGGCGCTGGAAAGTGTATGTATGCCAACCCTATGCCCGCATGCCGCTTTTCCAGGCAATGGAGGACGCATGTTGGGACATAGAGGTTGCCTCTGTCCAAGGTTGGATACGCCATGCTAGGAGATACTTCCCTTGATGTTTGGCAAGAGAAAATCTTGTGATGTGGACGAAGTATTGTGGCCAGACCCAGGCCGGAGAAGAGATGAAGGGTAGCTTAGCACTGGTGAATGCCCCCCCCCCCCCTACCAATTCCTGGACTGTCCCCCTGGGACCCCACACACACAATAGTGTTCTTTACTGTATTCTAAAGAATATACTTTTGGTTTACATATGTTTATGGTTTTGTTGTATGCTACTGTGTATACAACAGTAATGTTTGGCCTAATAAATATTTTCTGTTTCTACATTACATTGGTGTTGACAGTGTACTTGTTACCCCTCAGCAGATTACTTTCACTGTAGAACATTGTATTGAAATGTAGATTTTAGCCTATGAAAGAACAAAGAGCTTTAGATTTAGAACAACAGTGTTTACATGGTATATCCAGAAATGTACTATTATGAAAGCAGTGTTTGCCATTTGATGCAAATGCTTCATTCTGACATGTGTTTATGGCATTTTGAATGCAGTGTTACATTTTGAAGGAGATGTGAGGCATTTTGCATTTTGTGTGAGCAGTTTTGGGAATTGTGTGTAGAGTTTTGAGAAAAAAGGAGACAGTTTTGAAAACGTGTGTAAGCAGTTGGAAAAAACTGTAATCAAATTGCATTCTAAACTGGAGATCATGATTAGGTGATTATTGGAGTCACGTGTGTTAGTTGGGGAAAAACTGTGACACCAATCAGACCCCTAAGGACTGGAATTGCCCACCCCTGCAACTGAAACTCCAGGCTAACCGGCAGGGGATCTGGGAGCAGCAGTGGGCCCCAGAGATGCATCTGTACCGGCAGGGAATCTGGGAGAAGCAGTGGGCCCCAGAGATGGGTCTGTACAGGCAGGGGATCTGGGAGCAGAAGTGGGCCCCAGAGATGGGTCTGTACAGGCAGGGGATCTGGGAGCAGCAGTGGGCCCCAGAGATGGGTCTGTACAGGCAAGGGATCTGGGAGCAGAAGTGGGCCCCAGAGATGGGTCTGTACAGTCAGGGGATCTGGGAGCAGCAGTGGGCCCCAGAGATGCATCTGTACCGGCAAGGGATCTGGGAGCAGAAGTGGGCCCCAGAGATGGGTCTGTACAGGCAGGGGATCTGGGAGCAGAAGTGGGCCCCAGAGATGGGTCTGTACAGGCAGGGGATCTGGGAGCAGCAGTGGGCCCCAGAGATGCATCTGTACCGGCAAGGGATCTGGGAGCAGAAGTGGGCCCCAGAGATGGGTCTGTACAGGCAGGGGATCTGGGAGCAGCAGTGGGCCCCAGAGATGCATCTGTACAGGCCCACCTCTGTGTGGACACATCCTGGCAGCCACCAACCACTGCCCCACTGCCTTGTGGGTTAGTCTGGTACGACAAAGGCTAGGGGATCACACCCTGTGAGAAAAGCAGCATGCTGGTGGAGCGAGTTAGGGAGACGCCGACAGACTGGGGTTTCAGCAGCCTCCTGCAGATGTGGAATATCCTGGTCATCCTGGATTTCCCCCCTTGCCACTGGAATTCACCTTCCTATAGTGAAGTAGTGCTGTTGGGGATTGCGCACCCTCAACGGCACTTTAAATAACTTCCTTTGCCAGGTATCCATTTCTGACCTCGGTGAAACCATCAACCGGAAACCGGATGAAAGTCTGGCGGCGTTTGGGTGTCTGGTGATGGGGGGCAGGAGTGAATGGACCTGGAGCCCTTAATCAGACCCCTGCACGCCAGCAGCACAGGGCTATTATGGTCGCCAGCAGTTGGGACTAGAGTGGCAGCTGCTCTCGGCAGACCACTGTGTGATGGAGCAGCCCTATTTAGGAGCCACACTGCTCACTCCAACTGGGGAGAGGCCTAGAAAAGGGGGCCTAAAAATTGCCACTCACTCCACCCTGGATTGGCTACTGCCATCTTTGGCGGCCATCGAGAGTTCCTCTCAGCTGTCAAAAAATACAAAAGAAAATAATTCCCCTGAAACTGGCGACATGGAACATCAGAACTCTTTTGGATACTGACGATAATAGCCATAGACCCCATCGGAGAACAGCTTTGATTGCTTCAGAAATAACGTGCTACAACATTGACATTGCTGCCCTGAGTGAGACCAGGTTCCTGGATGAAGGGTCCCTGAAAGAGGAGGGAGAAGTTACCCTCTGGGTGGACAACATCAGCACAGTGTGGGACTGGCAACTAAGAACAACCTTTAACCCAGCCTCACCGAAACACCTGTAGGCCTAAGTGAAAGACTCATGTCTCTCCGTATCCCCCAAGATGCATTATGCTACACTTCTCAGTGCATACGCACCAACACTACCATCTGAAAATGAGGCAAAGGACTGCTTCTACCAGTCACTAGATGAGGCTCTTCACCGCATCCCCAGGAATGACAAGATCTTTCTGCTGGGTGACTTCAACGCTAGGGTGGGACAGAACAACAGGATATGGAGCGGAGTGCTGGGTAGGCATGGTGTTGGCCAGGTCAATGAGAACGGCATGACACTGCTTGCTCTATGTGCCAAGCATGATCTCATTGTCACTAACACTTTGTTCCTTCAGAAGAACAAATAAAAAACATCATGGATGCACCCACGCTCCAAACACTGGCACCTGGTCGACTACGTTCTGACACTAACAAAATCCTGCATGACACTTGCCATGAGGGGTGTAGAATGCTGATCACTGTATGATACTGGCTAAACTCCAGGTGAGAATATGCCCCCTCCCCTAACGCCTTCAGAAGTCCAGTAAGAGGCGTCTGCACTCGGCTTGAGAAAGCTGCAGTAAGGGACAAGTTCCATCGCTCCCTCTTCGACACTGTGAGCAGGGAACTACTATAGGGCATTCTACTCAAATTTGGCTGTCCAGATAAATTTGTCAACATCCTTTGCCAGTTCCATGATGGGATGATATCCTGCATGGCCATAGAAGGGCAAGAGTCAGTGCCCTTAGGAGTAAGCATTGGTGTGAGGCAGGGGTGTGTGCTGGCACCGGTACTCTTTAGCATCTTCCTCGTATGTGTCCCCCAGCTTCTCTACAAGGAGCTTGAGGACAGCAGCGGAGTTGCGGTGGACTTCAGGCTGGATGGAAACCTATTCAACATCAGGAGGCTCCAAGCAACCACCAAGGTTTTTACGGGTTCTTGTGGACAACACTCCGGAAGACCTTCAGTCCATCCTTGAAGTGGCTGTGAGGGTCAATAGCAGGATGGGACTTTTTATCAACACCACCAAGAGAGTGGTGGTCTGCCAATGGAGATCCAGCCCTCCACCCACCATGCCTGTCCTCACGATTGAACACAAATCACTGGCAATAGTCCCATGCTTCAAATATCTGGGCAGCATCCTGTCGGAGGGCTGCAGCATCAACCTCGAAATTCAAAATAGAATCAAGCTACAGCTGCCTTCAGGAAACTCAGACGCAGGATCTTCCAAAACAGGGATGTCCACCTTCACACTAAACTCTCTGTCTATCAAGCCGTCTGTATCACCACAATTCTTTACAGCTGTGAAGCCTGGGTCACTTACAGTCGCCACAACAAGCAGCTTGAGCGATTCCACATAAGATGCCTTAAGTGCATCCTGGGAATCACCTGGTGTGACCATGTGCCCCATACAGAAATACTTGCTGAGACCAACTGCAAGAGTATGGAGGCCATGGTCACCAAACACCAACTGCACTGGCTTGGGCATGTCATTAGAATGTCTCAGGAGGGCTTGCCGTGGAAGATCCTGTATGGTCAGCTACATCTTGGCTGGTGGTCTGTAGGGGGGACCAGCTATATCTTGGCCAGAGGTCTGCAAGGGGCAGATGAAACACTACAAGGACCAGCTGAAAACGTTGCCGAAGAAGTGCAACATCAATCCCACAGACCTGGAGGATGCTGTTGCCGACCGTTCCACCTGGCGGCAGCTCTACCAGAGCGGTGTACAGAGGCGGGAGAAGAGGAACACAAAGAGACAGCAAAAACAGCTCAGGAGACATACCACCATGCCTGTCCACGCCAACACAGACTGAAACATACCACCATGCCTGTCCACGCCAACACAGACTGAAACATACCACCATGCCTGCCCCCGCCAACACAGACTGAAACATACCACCATGCTTGTCCACGCCAACACAGACTGAAACATACCACCATGCTTGTCCACGCCAACACAGACTGAAACAAACCACCATGCCTGTCCACGCCAACACAGACTGAAACATACCACCATGCCTGCCCCCGCCAACACAGACTGAAACATACCACCATGCCTGTCCACGCCAACACAGACTGAAACATACCACCATGCTTGTCCACGCCAACACAGACTGAAACATACCACCATGCTTGTCCACGCCAACACAGACTGAAACATACCACCATGCCTGTCCACGCCAACACAGACTGAAACATACCACCATGCCTGTCCACGCCAACACAGACTGAAACATACCACCATGCTTGTCCACGTCAACACAGACTGCATATGCTCCACCTGCAATAAAGTTTGTGGATCTCGAATTGGACTCTACAGTCACCAAAGAATTCATTGTTATCTCAGAAGTGGAAGTCGTCATCAGATGCGATGGACTACCTATGCACGTGTGTGTATGTGCGTGTGTGTGTGGGATGGCGGCTGGGGAAAACAAATTCACAGACAGAAGCACTGGCAGAAGGCTCATCAGTAAGCCAGTCCATGCGGAACCCTGTATAGTGTTGGCATCATTAGCACCAGGGCACAGGGAGCCCGCTCAACCCCCGTTACACAAACTCTTACTGGGACACAAACGGTGCCCACAGACTGACAAGGGCTAGAATGTAACGTACACCTTCCCACACATACATAAAGGTAGAACAACTGAAAAGACACACACATACACACAGCAAAAAAAAATACGGAGCTAAACATTGTATCTTCTGTTTAGATGGGACTAATGAGCCTCCTCTATCTTTGTAATCTCTGTGTCGTTCTCTCGTTTCCATTCTCCCTCTCCCCACCCCCTTAACAGCTTTCCCCTCTGTCTGCCTATGTCCTTTCCTCTGTGCGATGGTAATTGCAGTTGTCTGACTGAGCCAAGCGGCCACCCTGGGATTGCCCGGTCGCCTGCCGTGCAGTTGACATGTCACGTGACCATCGCAGTCCACCCTCTCTTATGACCACAATTAGCAGCTAGAGAGGCTGTCAAATGGCAAATGAGCATTTTCACGTCATGTTATGATCACTCGCTCCCTTCCCATCATCCCGGCACGGTCTCTGGGGAGTGATCGCTCAAACAGCGTGTCAATTTAGTCAAGGGTATTTTGTCTGTTATTCAATAAAACTACTTTACCTCGAAGATAACTGTCAAGTGGCTTTACTTTGATGCTGAGAGAAATTTGGTACATTAATTTTTATGCACTTATGCAGACTAAGAGGTGAACAAAGTGAGAGGACAAATAGTACAATAATAGACAAGGAAAATAACAACATAGTCATCTTTATGGTGGAGTAAAATAGTCCTTGTGGGATTGATCATTTGTGGGTTTATCCGAGAGGAACAACTCGGAAAGATCAAATTGTTTTCCATCCTGGGGAAAAGACACCAGAATAGCCACAAACTGGATGGGAACTCGCAGGGAAGTCAGGGAGGAAGTCTTAAAACAGGTCTGGCTGGGTGAGCAAGCTAATTAACTTGAAAAACTATAAAAATGTAAATTGTAATTTGCTACCATGGGCAAACATATTAAATCCAGTGGAATGGTCAGGACCTAATTCTATTTGCTAAAGGAGAGAAATAAATATGATTTTTCACATTCTGGGAATCAATCGGCCACAGCGGGTTGATTCATACATATGGAGGGAGAAAGAGAGGGAGGCAGAGTTGGTGCAGAAAGGCAGGCCAGAAAGAGATACCTATGAGGGAAAAAAGTTGGGGGAGGAGAGAGAGTGGAGAAAATCAGATGGAGTGAAGAGAAAGAGATGGAGTGAAGAAGAAAGATAAAGTAAGTGGAGGGACATGTGTGAGAGAAAGTAACAAGAGAGAGTGAGACAAAAACAGAGATAAGTCTATTAATCGGGCAGAGAGAGGCTGGAGAACTGCTGGAAACTTGAAGAAGTGACGGTTGCGCCGACAAACAAGTCAAAACCATTAGACATAGTGATGGACTGGCGATCACTCTGAGAGATGGATCTGGGTCTGTTATAGGATGAGTTGTGCCTTTTAGCTATTTACTGTGAATAACATTATATAGACAGAGAGGACCTGATCCTAGATCAGCACTCCTACGATTAAGGCAGCCCCCCGCACCTCTCTGATTCATAGGTTGGGTTAAATGTGGAAGAGACATTTCAGTTGAATGCATACAGTTGTACGACTGACTAGGTATCCCTTTTCCCCTTCTTTTTACTCTGCACCCTCATATTGTCTCCAAATATGATCCCTTTTGATCAGCAAGGTCTCTTCTCCGAAAGCTAACGCTTTGGAGAAGAATAATGTTCAAATCCTACAACTCCGAAAGCACTTGAGGTACTTCCTTGATATTGAAACTAATTATGGTGCATTACATTTGGATTGGCAGGGACCTCATACAAATTATCCTAATAGTTCACAGAGAACCTTTTTTTGGAGCTCTGTGGCAACCTACACTGCGATCGGTTTTACTTACAGTAATTAGTATGTTGAATAATATACTAGGGAGTAATTCAGTGGAGGCTGTTGAGAGGAGGATGGCTCATAGTAATGGCTGGAATGGAGTCAATGGAATGGTTTTAAACGCGGTTTCCATGTGGTTGATGGTTTCCATGTGGTTGATGGTTTCCATGTGGTTGATGGTTTCCATGTGGTTGATGGTTTCCATGTGGTTGATGGTTTCCATGTCGTTGATGGTTTCCATGTGATTGATACCATTCCATTGACCCCATTCCAGCCATTACTATGAACTGTCCTCCCCTCAGCAGCCTCCACTGGTATTATTAATGTACATGCTGATACTACAGTACATTTTTTTACAGTAAATTGTTGTTATTTCTCTCATTATATATAGTGTGTGTGTGTGTGTGTGTGTGTGTGTGTGTGTGTGTGTGTGTGTGTGTGTGTGTATGTGTGTGTGTGTGTGTGTGTGTGTGTGTGTACAGAGAGAGAGAGAGTGTAATTTGTGTTTCTATGGAGCTGAGCCAAAGAGTTGCAGGAGCGCTTAAAATGCAATTAAAATGCAGGAGCGCTTTCAACTCAAAGAGCCTTGCAGAGAAAAGAGCCGAGAGGGGGTTTTACTCATTTTTGACATTTTTTTATTCTTTTTTATTTTATGACTGCACAGCCCTGAATATTTAAGCTGTCATTATCACAGATGGGGACAGGAAGGCTGGGGATAGTGGAACTTTTATTGAACTAATAAATAATATTCACCACCGCAAACAGAACAGAAAGCCCTCGCCTCTTTCTTTCCATACTGTTCAATTCATAAAGTTGATGTGCGCGATGCCTCGCGAGGAGGTAGTCTAAGGAGTTTTGTGAGGCAGATGTGGCTTAGCATAAATTCACATCTGTTCAGATTGTTTTCTTTGCTTCATCCTCGCCTACTTTTCTCCACCGGGTCTGAATTTTCCACTAACAATACAAGGGCGGCATGTATTCAGTATACATGGGTATTCGCCTGTAAGGATCCAAACTGAATTTCAATTAGAGAGGGAAGATGCCTCATCGTGGTGCTGGGGGCCCAGATTTAGCACGCAAGGAAGAGGCTCACTAGACAAATTTACAAGCAAATATTAATCCTCTCTTTTCTTCCCTCCCTCAAGCCCCCCCCCCCCCCTCCCCCGATGATACGTTGCAGTTTTGTTATCTTTGATGCCCCGTCAAAGTTTTATAATGGTAAAAAAGAGAGGAATGACGCTGTCTGCCGTTGGCGTGAGTTAGGGGCGAACATAAACAAAGCTGAAAAGGGTGATAAATACCAGCTGCATTAGGCTGGCAGCTCCAATAACAGCTTAACAAGTACTGGTGGCTAGCTAGGGACATGTCACAGTATCATTACAGCCCCTTTATCTGACTATGTGTGACCCACTCAGTGCTACAGTACAAGCCTCACTCTGCAGGTGGGCCTCTATGACTGCTACTGAGAGACAGGCAGTGAAATGTAAGGAGTAAGCCACACGCATCATCAAGCTTTGCGGTTATAATCAGACAGTATGTATAATCATACTGTACAGTTTACTGAGTGTAAGGTTCATGTATGCCATCACGGATGGCTCACTGACCATGTTTTTCACCTATTCAAATGTTTGACTTATGAACTCATAATGAACAGTCCAGTTGTTGACTTAAAGGGCACGGCTCAACAACCCAAAGTCACACGGCGGTCAAACGAAAGGGAAATTAAAACTACTGTAGCAACGTCGAACACAAACTCAGAACACATAAATAAGCATTTAGCAGATACAAATCCCCAAAATGATATGTGGGAGGGTAATAAATGTGCTAGTTGTTTCATGGTTTGGTGAATCCGGGGGCATTTTTCCCCCTCTATAAGCATTGTTAATTTGGACGACTCCACGTGGTGCACATTTTGACGTCTGTTTCCTGCTACTCCACAAACCTGACGTCTGTCTGTTTTGACGTCTGTTTCCTGCTACTCCACAAACCTGACGTTTGTCTGTTTTGACGTCTGTTTCCTGCTACTCCACAAACCTGACGTCTGTCTGTTTTGACGTCTGTTTCCTGCTACTCCACAAACCACCATGTTTCTCTCCCCGCTTCTTTTGCTTCTTCAGACTTCCAATTTGTTTCACAGAGTAAAAAAAAAAAAAAATGAAATCATTAGCATGTGCACAAAACTCTTCTGGGAGCCTCAAATTGACTTATTATAAATAGGTTGTTTGTAGAGATCAATTATTTTTGCACTTAGGCAATGAAAACGTAGCGAGATGGAGCTCTAGAAAAAAATATTCCTTGATCCTACGCTCGTACCGCTAGATAGGAAAAATGCAATGCCTCGTTTTCGCTTGCTTAGTTCATACAGTTAATATTTGCAGAATGAAAGGTACAGTATTAACTCCTACTTCCTGTTTCAGCGTTGCTCATAATGTCATGACCATCTCTCCAGAGTCTCAGTTTTATGTCGGATTGATGTGATTGACAAATGAATGATAGGTGCTAAAGGCCTGATTGACATGGCACTGAGATATAAAATGCCATAAACGTCTATGGTATAAACGTCTATATATATGATATAATGCTCATTTATTGCTCTTTATTTATCAGACTCACCACACTAAGTTGTACTTTTATTTTTGGGAAAGGGCTCGTAAGTAAGCCTTTCATGGTAAACCTGATGTATTTGACGCATGTGACAAATACAATTTGATTTGATTTGATACTCTTGATGTACTATTGTACATTAAAGTACATATTCTTTCAACTCTACTACTAAGAAATTGAACAGGATTTTAAGCACTTACAAATTCATAACATATTGTACGAATTGGAATTGGTAACATATCATACGAAGTGCAGGACGTAACTGTCACACTCTGGCCATAGAGAGGCTTTTATTCTCTATTTTGGTTAGGCCAGGGTGTGACTAGGGTGGGCATTCTAGTTTCTTTATTTCTGTTTTCTATTTATTTGTTTGCCCGACCATTTTGGATTGAAAACAAGTTCAGTTACCCATGAGCCACTGGGCCCACCAGTCATGTTCTATGTGTTTTCCCTCCCAGATAGTGAATCAGATGTAAAGTACTGTGTTTATTCTGTAGGGCATGAGACTCCTACCGTGCAGCTAGAGAAATGGGGTCATCTTCCCTTTCCCCCCATATCCAACCCTGTCCCCTCTCCATGCAGTGACACAGGGGATGGTACCAGAGGGCACGTGGAAGGGTGGCGGCTCCGCTTGGTCGGTCAAGCGCAACGGATACAGGGAAGAGAGCAAGCCCCCCGGGGTGGGGGAACATCCCAGCCCGATGAGGAACAACACTGTCACCTCTCTCCTCCCCACTGGGTTATTGATGTAGCCCTCCCACGCTCTACAGCTCTACCGCTCATGACCTAGCTCTCACCAGAATAATATTCAATGTTACTGTGTTACTAAATGGCACACATATACTGTATGAATGTGAAAAGCATTGGCTTATATCAGATCCGCCTTTTACGGTTACTGTAGGCATCTATCTATGTGGACAACAGCAGACACTAGCTATTGGGTGAAAACGGAATACATCCATTCATGTCTCATATATACAGTGCCTTGTGAAAGTATTCAGCCCCCTTGAACTTTGAGACTTTTTGCCACATTTCAGGCTTCAAACATAAATATATAAAACTGTATTTTTTTGTGAAGAATCAACAACAAGTGGGACACAATCATGAAGTGGAACGACATTTATTGGATATTTCAAACTTTTTTAACAAATCAAAAACTGAAAAAGTGGGCGTGCAAAATTATTTAGCCCCTTTACTTTCAGTGCAGCAAACTCTCTCCAGAAGTTCAGTGAGGATCTCTGAATGATCCAATGTTGACCTAAATGACTAATGATGATAAATACAATTCACCTGTGTGTAATCAAGTCTCCGTATAAATGCACCTGCACTGTGATAGTCTCAGAGGTCCGTTAAAAGCGCAGAGAGCATCATGAAGAACAAGGAACACACCAGGCAGGTCCGAGATACTGTTGTGAAGAAGTTTAAAGCTGGATTTGGATACAAAAAGATTTCCCAAGCTTTAAACATCCCAAGGAGCACTGTGCAAGCGATAATATTGAAATGGAAGGAGTATCAGACCACTGCAAATCTACCAAGACCTGGCCGTCCCTCTAAACTTTCAGCTCATACAAGGAGAAGACTGATCAGAGATGCAGCCAAGAGGCCCATGATCACTCTGGATGAACTGCAGAGATCTACAGCTGAGGTGGGAGACTCTGTCCATAGGACAACAATCAGTCGTATATTGCACAAATCTGGCCTTTATGGAAGAGTGGCAAGAAGAAAGCCATTTCTTAAAGATATCCATAAAAAGTGTCGTTTAAAGTTTGCCACAAGCCACCTGGGAGACACACCAAACATGTGGAAGAAGGTGCTCTGGTCAGATGAAACCAAAATTGAACTTTTTGGCAACAATGCAAAACGTTATGTTTGGCGTAAAAGCAACACCCTGAACACACCATCCCCACTTTCAAACATGGTGGTGGCAGCATCATGGTTTGGGCCTGCTTTTCTTCAGCAGGGACAGGGAAGATGGTTAAAATTGATGGGAAGATGGATGGAGCCAAATACAGGACCATTCTGGAAGAAAACCTGATGGAGTCTGCAAAAGACCTGAGACTGGGACGGAGATGTGTCTTCCAACAAGACAATGATCCAAAACATAAAGCAAAATCTACAATGGAATGGTTCAAAAATAAACATATCCAGGTGTTAGAATGGCCAAGTCAAAGTCCAGACCTGAATCCAATCGAGAATCTGTGGAAAGAACTGAAAACTGCTGTTCACAAATGTTCTCCATCCAACCTCACTGAGCTCGAGCTGTTTTGCAAGGAGGAATGGGAAAAAATGTCAGTCTCTCGATGTGCAAAACTGATAGAGACATACCCCAAGCGACTTACGTAAGCGTATTAACTTAAGGGGGCTGAATAATTTTGCACGTCCACTTTTTCAGTTTTTGATTTGTTAAAAAAGTTTGAAATATCCAATAAATGTCGTTCCACTTCATGATTGTGTCCCACTTGTTGTTGATTCTTCACAAAAAAATACAGTTTTATATCTTTATGTTTGAAGCCTGAAATGTGGCAAAAGGTCGCAAAGTTCAAGGGGGCCGAATACTTTCGCAAGGCACTGTATATATACAATTGAGAGGAATTTTTACAGTGGGGTGCCTGATAGGTCAGACATCTGTCCTGGGAGAGGTGGAAGAATCATATGAAAAGTAATATGAACACAGAGTTGGGGTACGTGGTGACAGTTTGTGAGTATTCCAAATCCATAAGGGAAGACTGAAGAAAGATTGGAGGGGAGCATGGCAAAGTACAATTACTATCGTCATACAAAGATAATGTCTGTGTGTGTGTGTGTATCAGCTTAGAGACGCTGCGCCGATTAAAGCGAATGCCTGTTATACTCACTGACACTTCTCTCGCTAGGGACATGTGAAGCTCTGTAAACAATCATAGAAAAGTCTTGTTCCATTTCGTTCTGACAATCTTTAATTTAGTCGAATTTAAGAGGCACTGGCAGAAAAACAATAGAGTACAAAGAAACAAGGTTAGGAGCAGACCAAATAAAATGTTAGAATCTGAACTATTCTTTCAGAGGAAATACTATATCATCATCGTAAGTGACATGTAACTAATGTGTCAGCATAGGTGACATATAACTACAAAGGTTAAATAGCACAATTGTTTGACATATTCAAATAATACCATGTCGTTGTTTCTCGATGAAAGACATGCCTCGCAGAGAGAGATGCAACATATTCAACTAACCAGATTTTCATTTTCCTGCTATAACCATATTGACAGGGCAACAGAACCTGGTCCTGGGTTGGAAGACAATAGTTATTGTTCACTGGAAGGATTAATAGACTCCATATTGGGAACTAATGATCACCTGTGGAACGATCAAACCACAGTGCCGTGACTCTGTGACAGTCTCTTCATGGATGTAACACCGTCACCTGCATCTCTCCCTCAATAACAAATGCACCGCAATCACCATAGATTAACCTTTGCGCTTTCATGGCCTACTGTCATCCACCAATACTTAACAGTAGGTGCATATTTTATAAAAACTGATTTGGAATAACAGGAACTAGTTTTTATTTGATTTCTCGCTAAAATGTATTTTATTCTAACTCAGCTCCACTAGAAAATAGTGCTGATATCTTGACAAATGTTTAAAAGTACTCAATAGATTTGGTAAGAATGGTGAGAAGATTATTTGTAGGCTTCAGGGATAGAATAGAACATATATTTTAGCTACTTTTCAGCAATTTTGTAAGGAGAACACAATGAAAGCGTTCACCCATTGTGCCTTTGGAAAAATCACAATCAACTCTCAATATGCTCGAAGTTGACGTGCCAAGCTGTCACCTTGTATGAAAATAAGGGACAATGGAAATGTGTTAGATAGACAGTAGAGTTTTTACATTTACCAAAGGACAGAGGAATATATAAGTTGCTGTCACTGTGCTGTTGTCTAAGTTACACTGTGAAAGTTTGAAGTCTGCGTTAAAAAGCATAGATACGGTTGTTGTCGGAATCGCAAGCTGCATACGTGAAACAATGGAGATTTTACATATCCAACTAGGGAGAAAAGATTTCTGGAGGTTTTATACGAATCAGATTTAGGTTCTGAGTTAACGGGTTTTGATATGTGATTTGGAGGGATAACTAAAGAAACTCAATAGAAATACCTGAAGTCTTAAATCCTCAATACCTTTTGAAACTAAATTTGCTGTAACAAATCTTTGAGAAAGTGGGATCGATATTGGACCTTAAGGGACTGTTAATCATTTGTTTACCTGTGAATAAAGGCAGGACAGCATGCAAGGACAGCATGTTCTCGATGTAGCGGCAATAAGATAATGGCATTTTTGAGTGGCTGGAGAACCTGCTTTGTCTCACTTAAGCGTTGGGTTATTGACACTAGGGGCTTCGTCTCCATTTCTCTTGATGCTGGTGGATTCTGTTAGGCTAACGTTAGCATAACGTTCACCAGGGTCATATTCAAATAAAAAAAGCAAGCGTTTCTTATTGGACAAGTTCAGGTAGTCCCTCCATGTTTCAGTCCACGTTCTTCCATTTGGTGGCTAATGAACACGGCCTTCAGAAAGTATTCACACCCTTTTTTCGCAGTTTGTTGTTTTGCAAAGAGGATTTCAAATGGATTGAATTTAAATATTTGTTAACGGTCTACACAAAATACTCTGTCATGTCAAAGTGGAAGAAAAATTCTAACATTTGTTAAAAGATCATGAAAAATAAAATATTACACTAATATATCTTGATTGGATATGTATTCAACCCCCTGAGTCAATACATTTTACATTTTGGCAGCGATTTCAGCTGTGAGTCTTTCTGGGTAAGTCTCTAAGAGTTTTGCACACTTGGATTGTACAATAATTGTCCATTATCCTTTTTAAATTATTCAAGGTGTCACGCCCTGATCTGTTTCACCTGTCCTTGTGATTGTCTTCACCCCCTCCAGGTGTCGCTGATTTTCCCCAGTGTATTTATCCTTGTGTTTCCTGTCTCTCTGTGCCAGTGTATTTATCCTTGTGTTTCCTGTCTCTCTGTGCCAGTGTATTTATCCTTGTGTTTCCTGTCTCTCTGGGCCAGTGTATTTATCCTTGTGTTTCATGTCTCTCTGTGCCAGTGTATTTATCCTTGTGTTTCCTGTCTCTCTGTGCCATTTCATCTTGTATGTTTTCCAAGTCAACCAGCGGTTTTCCCATTCTCCTGATTTTTGCTATTCTCATTTTTCTAGTCTTCCCGGTTTTGACCCTTGCCTTTTTTTGGACTCTGTAACCGCCTGCCTGACCCTTCTGCCTGCCTTGACCACGAGCCTGTCTGGTCACTCTGTACCTCCTGGACTCTGATCTGGTTTTGACCTTTTGCCTGTCCATGACCATTCTCTTGCCTCTTCCTTTTGGATTAATAAACATTGTAAGACTCCAACCAGCTGCCTCCTGTGTCGGCATCTGGGTCTCGCCTTGTGTCATGATACAAGGTGTATCAAGTTGGTTGTTGAATATTCCTAGACATCCATTTTCAAATCTTACCATAGATTTTAAGCCAATTTTAGTCAAAACCGTAACTACGCCACTCAGGAACATTCAATGTTGTCTTGGTAAGCAACTCTAGCATAGATTTGGCCTTGTGTTTTAGGTTATTGTCCTGCTGAAAAGTGAATTTGCCTCCCAGTGTCTGGAGGAAAGCAGACCAGGTTTTCCTCTAAGATTTTGCCTGTGCTTAGCTCTATTGTGTATCTTTTTCTCCTAAAAAACTGCCTAGTACTTGTCAATGACAAGCCTACCCATAACATGATGCAGCCACCACATGCTTGAAAATGGTGAGGGGTCTGTGAGCTGAAAAATAATTTTTATTAACAAACGTTTTATTAACCAACATTATTTTATTAACAAATTGCTTACAGACAATTTTGGGGGACGTTTTACAGCAAATTTCCTGCAATTCTACACTTTTTGCCAGACTAATTTACTACATTTTTTAAACTGCATAGGTTAATTGACTGTCAGTGAGTAACATATAACAAGACGGAAACTGCTGCAACCAAAAATTTAAATTGCACAACCGAAATTGCACTTTGTGTATTCTACTATTCTAACTCAACAGTAAGTTGAGTCCCCAACCTCCCCCACCCTTTTTTTGTGCAACTTTTAATTGGAGAAGGTTAAAGGGAAAACAATACAGAGGTTTAGTGTCCTCATATGTAGCTACAGCCTTACCTCTTTTCATCTGTACATGTGTAATATCATATAATTGGTTTGGTCGATTCGTGATGATGAGATGTCAGTGAGGTTTAGGATTGCTGAAAATATGTGGTGTGGTAAGTGTATACATAAATGTTGTCTCCTGCATCTATGTTTCCAAAGATTCTAAAATGCAGAAATCCTACTTCCTGTTTTTATTAATGCGGTGCGATCTTAAAATGTTTTCTGGTTTTCACATTCTGCTTCTGACTTTCCGGATTATATTTGTTGAATATTCCCAGACTGTATACTAAACCTAGTGCCTACACTATCCATCAATGCAAGGCATGATCTGTTTAAAAAACATTTTGTCCAATTATATATTGTCCTGGTACGTCCTAATAAATTCACAATGACCAGCCTCCTCCCAGACTTCCACACTCCAAATGTAAACCAATCCCAGGTAATTTCCTCCCCTGTGTTGAAAGTGGAAGTGTGGTTCTATAGCTAGCATACCTCCATCTCTGTATTACTGGTTTATCCACACAGAGGTAGGCTAATTTCCCCCTGTGTCCCTCAGCGTTTCGCCTGTCATAGCTACTTTGTACACTGTATGTCAAATCACACTGATGGGCATTCGATGTAAAACACTGTATGGATGCATGACTAGAGAAACAAAAGGGAATCTCTTTATGCTAAAACCTCTCCACGCCAACCGTCTCCCTTAGTTGTAATTTCCTCTGGCTTTGCTTCTTTTGATACTAATCTACTCCTGCTAGAGTATTCCTCCTTTGTTTACAGTAGCAAAGCACTTTTCTGACTGCTCGATTTTCAGTGTTGAGAAGCTACTCAGAAAATATACAGTGCATTCTGAAAGTAGCCAGACTCCTTGACTTATTTTGTTTTATATTTGTAATACATTTGCAAAAATAAAAAAAAACCTGTTTTTGCTTTGTCATCATGGGGTATTGTGTGTACATTGATGAGGGGGAAACTCTTTACTCAGTACGTTGTTGAGGCACCATAGGCAATGATTACAGCGTTGAGTGTTCTTGGGTATGATGCTGCAAGATTGGCACAACCTGTATTTGGGGAGTTTTTCCCATTCTTCTCTGCAGATCCTCTCAAGCTCTGTCCGGTTGCATGGGGTCCGTTGATGCACAGCTATTTTCAGGTCTCTCCAGAGATGTTTGATCGGGTTCAAGTCCGGGTTCTGGCTGGGCTACTCAAGGAAATTCAGAGAATTGTCCTGAAGCCACTCCTGCGTTGTCTTGGTGGGGTGTGCTTAGGGTTGTTGTCCTGTTGGAAGGTAAACCTTCGCACCAGTCTGAGGTCCTGAGCGCTCTGGAGCAGGTTTTCATCAAGGATCTCTCTGTACTTTGCTCCGTACATCTTTCCCCCAATCCTGACTAGTCTCCCATTCCCTGCCACTGAAAAACATCCCCACAGCATGATGCTGCCACCACCATGCTTCACCGTAGGGATGGTGCCAGGTTTCCTCCGGATGTGACGCTTGGCATGCACGCCAAACAGTTCAATCTTGGTTTCATCAGACCAGGGAATCTTGTTTCTCATGGTCTGAGAATCCTTTAGGTGCCTTTTGGCAAACTCCAAGCAGGCTGTTATGTGCCTTTTACTGAGGGGTGGCTTCCGTCTGGCCACTCTACCATAAAGGCCTGATTGGTGGAGTGCTTCAGAAATGATTGTCCTTCTGTAAGGTTCTCCCATCTCCACAGAGGATCTCTGGAGCTCTGTCAGAGTCACCATCTGGTTCTTGGTCACCTCCCTGACCAAGGCCCTTCTCTCCCTCCCTGGTGGTTCCAAACTTCTTCCATTTAAGAATGATGGAGAACACTGTGTCCTTGGGGACCATCAATGCTGCAGACATTTTTTGGTACCCTTCCCCAGATCTGTGCCTCGACACAATCCTGTCTCGGAGCACTATGGACAATTCCTTCAACCTCATGGCTTGGTTTTTGCTCTGACATGCACTGTCAGCTGTGGGACCTTATATAGACAGGTGTGTGCCTTTCGATTTCATGTCCAATCAATTGAATTTACCACAGGTGGACTCCAATCAAGTTGTATAAACATCTCAAGGATGAGCAATGGAAACAGGATGCACCGGAGCTCAATGTAAAGTATCATAGCAAAGGATCTGAATACTTATGTAAATAAGGTATTTCTTTTTTCTTTTTTTATACATTTGCAAACAAATCTAAAAAACTGTTTTCGCTTTGTCATTATGGGGTATTGTGTGTAGATTGAAGAGGAGAAAGTGTAATTTAATGCATTTTAAAATAAGGCTGTAACGTAACAAAATGTGGAAAAAGTGAAGGTGTCTGAATACAGTGCCTTGCGAAAGTATTCGGCCCCCTTGAACTTTGCGACCTTTTGCCACATTTCAGGCTTCAAACATAAAGATATAAAACTGTATTTTTTTGTGAAGAATCAACAACAAGTGGGACACAATCATGAAGTGGAACGACATTTATTGGATATTTCAAACTTTTTTAACAAATCAAAAACTGAAAAATTGGGCATGCAAAATTATTCAGCCCCTTTACTTTCAGTGCAGCAAACTCTCTCCAGAAGTTCAGTGAGGATCTCTGAATGATCCAATGTTGACCTAAATGACTAATGATGATACATACAATCCACCTGTGTGTAATCAAGTCTCCGTATAAATGCACCTGCACTGTGATAGTCTCAGAGGTCCGTTAAAAGTGCAGAGAGCATCATGAAGAACAAGGAACACACCAGGCAGGTCCGAGATACTGTTGTATCTGTAGTTTAAAGCCGGATTTGGATACAAAAAGATTTCCCAAGCTTTAAACATCCCAAGGAGCACTGTGCAAGCGATAATATTGAAATGGAAGGAGTATCAGACCACTGCAAATCTACCAATACCTGGCCGTCCCTCTAAACTTTCAGCTCATACAAGGAGAAGACTGATCAGAGATGCAGCCAAGAGGCCCATGATCACTCTGGATGAACTGCAGAGATCTACAGCTGAGGTGGGAGACTCTGTCCATAGGACAACAATCAGTCGTATATTGCACAAATCTGGCCTTTATGGAAGAGTGGCAAGAAGAAAGCCATTTCTTAAAGATATCCATAAAAAGTGTTGTTTAAAGTTTGCCACAAGCCACCTGGGAGACACACCAAACATGTGGAAGAAGGTGCTCTGGTCAGATGAAACCAAAATTGAACTTTTTGGCAACAATGCAAAACATTATGTTTGGCGTAAAAGCAACACAGCTGAACACACCATCCCACTGTCAAACATGGTGGCGGCAGCATCATGCTTTGGGCCTGCTTTTCTTCAGCAGGGACAGGGAAGATGGTTAAAATTGATGGGAAGATGGATGAAGCAAAATACAGGACCATTCTGGAAGAAAACCTGGTGGAGTCTGCAAAAGACCTGAGACTGGAACGGAGATTTGTCTTCCAACAAGACAATGATGCAAAACATAAAGCAAAATCTGCAATGGAATGGTTCAAAAATAAACATATCCAGGTGTTAGAATGGCCAAGTCAAAGTCCAGACCTGAATCCAATCGAGAATCTGTGGAAAGAACTGAAAACTGCTGTTCACAAATGCTCTCCATCCAACCTCACTGAGCTCGAGCTGTTTTGCAAGGAGGAATGGGAAAAAATGTCAGTCTCTCGATGTGCAAAACTGATAGAGACATACCCCAAGCGACTTACAGCTGTAATCGCAGCAAAAGGTGGCGCTACAAAGTATTAACTTAAGGGGGCTGAATAATTTTGCACGCCCAATTTTTCAGTTTTTGATTTGTTAAAAAATTTTGAAATATCCAATAAATGTCGTTCCACTTCATGATTGTGTCCCACTTGTTGTTGATTCTTCACAAAAAAATACAGTTTTATATCTTTATGTTTGAAGCCTGAAATGTGGCAAAAGGTCGCAAAGTTCAAGGGGGCCGAATACTTTCGCAAGGCACTGTACTTTTCAAATGATACCAATTACTTCACACTGGAAGAAGTTAAACTACACTAAAGCTACCTTTAAGAAAAAATGTAGTTTAGGGACAGGAAGGGAAAGGGGGATATCTAGTCAGTCACTTCTCATCACATCGAAATCTCAAAGTTCATAGACTACAAATTGCAAGAACAGATCACTCTGCAGTCAGATGTTAACAGGATATCTAATTTAGCCTATTAAACACATAAACAATATTTCTAGTGAGAATTGGGCAGGTCTGATGCCGAGGAAATTCTTGCCTACTTCACCCATATTTTATTTTTGCAAAAAATGTAGTTTGTAGTTCCAGTAATTAGCTACACCGCTACATGTCAAAAAATAAATAAACTACTGAAAACACTTCCAAGATTAGAATTTAGTTCAACTACCACCAAGCTACTGCAAAATGCAATTACATTTCTAGTTTAATTACATGTAGTTCACCACTCCCCAACACAGTTGATTTGATTTGGTTCTCTCTTCCCATCTGCCCCCAACAATCTCTTTCCCTCACACAATTTCTCTCCATTTGTCACGCTCACTCCTCATATCCTCTCACTGCTGAACTCTGACTGTGCTCGTTGGTGTTGAAGGCGGGCTGCTAAAATTGCCCACTTATCCCCACTCTGTGGGTTAAGGCAGTGACGTACCGTGAGGTCGGTGGCTGGGTAAGCACTGGCTATTATCAAAGCCAGCTTTACTCACAAATAAACCTTGATGAAGCCCAAGTTCTCCATACAAAAGATAGCACCAAGAACCAGAGTGACAAAGGTTATTAACCAAAATCGACAAACAATTTTCACCAAATGTAAATACCAATGTAGCCAAGATACACAAGTGATAGTTTCCGATGGTGGAATATTTCAATTTAATCTGACCAAATGACACATTAATCAAATCAGCTCAGCCATCGACCGAAGTAGCATTCACAGTTACACTAAAATACCAATATAGAGTATATGGACACCTTTGATCTGAATAATTCGCAACTCACATTTCATAGACGGGTTGGCTAACATCACAAAAAATGATGCATGCGCGCATCTATGAGGCCAGAATGTGTGCGTTTTTATGATTCTGAACGGTCAGATAGCTAGCATCGATGACAAGAATGATGTCATGTCTATGCTAATATGACTCAAATTCGCTAGCTTCAGTGGCTAACCAACAACTGTAACGATGTATTTGAGACAACAAGTGCACATTGTGCAAATGTATTTGTTTTCAATAAACATTTGGAGACACATTATAGCTTACATGTTGTCAAAAGTCTAAACCAATGGCATCTATTTTGCCCCATAGTTGCACACACATCAGTTTTGTTGCTAAACAACCATCCTGTCTATACCCTTTCACAATGTATTTACAATTCTTCCAATGTTCGGCACACGCAAACACATAATATTATTGTGTGAAATATTATTAAACACATCATTTGTAAGGTTAAAATAGAATTTCCATATCAGCAATTAAAATGACTGAAAAATGCAGTTCAAAACATCAAGAACGTGTCCAAACGAAATTCTAGCTTGATAAATCAAATGCTTTCAAAGGGATGTCCATTATTTTGTCCTTCCATTTCAGTGACAGATGAACCCCATCTCCATTATTCTGCACACAGCAGGCCCACAGTCATGGGAGACCCATGACCCATTACGTCCACAAAGCAAAAGTAAATGTCCGAAAGTGTGAATTCGTAAAGATGTTTCAGACAAGTGGACAGTCCAGTACTCACTGTTGGCCTGTCCTGACAGCTAGCAGTATGGGAGAATTATGTACATATATGGAGGAACATAGTACTGTAACACAAGAGAGAGATACACTTATAGAGTGCATTTGCCATTCTGGTAAAATGCATTGTCTATTGTATAGGACAGGAGACCAGAGGAGGCCATGAGAGTATGGGACAACTGGACACACTAAAGATGGAGACACATAGTATGCTGATCTTAAATAACCACATGAAGAGAAGGCGACACATAGGCGCCTAGGACAGCTGGACATACCAAGGTCAGAGGGATATACAAAGGAGGGGGTCAGCCAAATGACCAACTGATGGACTATAGACATAGGCCACATATATTTAGGACATGGAGATGCTGAAGGAATGTCAGAAGAGACACATAGTCTACGAATCCTAATAAGGACAGACATACCAAAGAACACACCAGGCTGAACGTAAGGGGGCCCATAGCATAAGATAGGCATGTATTATTTTTGGGACATGAAGAGGTCCTGTCACCATTACAACTTGATTGAAAGCAGATATGGGCATTATCGAGCTGAACAAGCAGGATGCACAGATTGGGATATAATGGTGGCAGAAGGACTGAGGGAAGTAACTTCATTTGCATGTGGGATGGACTCATATGTTGTATGTGTATAAATCAGAGCGAGTGCTCTGAAAAAGGTGTGTGTTCCGCGGACCACTCCGGCTTGCAATACATTGTATTAAAAGTATTTTATTGAATTCACAGGTTCTTGCAAGTGTCATATTTTGAAATGATTAGCCACGACAGCAGTTAGGGAGATGGTGGCTTACTTGTCAAGTCACGTCGTGTGTGTAGAACTCGTGTATGCTGCCTCTGTCTGCTCTTAACTTTCATTATAGTTGATGTTGAAATTGGTGCAATAGTGTCCATTTGTCAGGTAACAGGATGTCAGGTATCCATTAACCCATTGGGGTATGACCTTGAAGGTCATACGAAGGAAAATTTAGCTATTTGATTTTGAGTGTTAAGACCCCTTGAAGTATATATAAAATAAAACAAATAGATACAAAATAATCTAGGATCTTACTGTTATTAGCCGATTCAAATACATTGAGTAACAGATAGTCACCCAAAAAATCAAAAGGAAGTTTGTTCTGAAGTGTCTGTCCTATATCTAAGTGACACTTATTTATTTTTATTTAACATGGCAAGTCGGTGAAGAACAATTTCCTATTTACAATGACAGCCTACCCCAGCCAACGCTGGGAAAATTGTGCAGATTTGAACCAGGGAATGTAGTGACGCCTCTTGCATTGAGATGCGGTGCCTTAGACCAATGTGCCACTCAGGAGCCCAAGTGCCTGAGATTTAACAAAGGAAATCAGGAATGTTATTTTTAGTTAAATTTTTTGGGCATTAAACAGTCTCCATATACGTGTACAGTACCAGTCAAAAGTTTGGACACACCTACTCATTCAAGGATTTTTTGTTATTTTTACTATTTTCTACATTGTAGAATAATAGTGAAGACATCAAAACTATGAAATAACACATATAGAATCAACATATATTTTATATTTGAGATTCTTCAAAGTAGCCACCCTTTGCCTTGATGCCAGCTTTGCACACAATTGGCATTCTCTCAACCAGCTTCACCTGGAATGCTTTTCCAACAGTCTTGAAGGAGTTCCCACATATGTTGAGCACTTGTTGGCTGCTTTTCCTTCACTTTCCTTCCTTCATTTTGTAATTTTGAGAAACATTGAGAAATAATGTGGCAGATTTTTTGAGTCAAATTAACCAGTTATCCACCTTTGATAAGCAGCTAGATAGTTAGACTTGAAATTGGCATTCTAAAGTAATATCTGACTAACCTGGAAATATGAAGCTTGCGCATCATTCTTTGTGACATTACGTTAGCTTGCTATCCCCAGTTATATCATGCTTTGTGACATTATGTTAGCTAGCTATCCTCAGTTAGATCATGCTTTGTGGCATTATGTTAGCTAGCTATCCTCAGTTAGATCATGCTTTGTGACATTATGTTAGCTAGCTATCCCCAGTTAGATCATGCTTTGTGACATTATGTTAGCTAGCTATCCCCAGTTATATCACGTGTTTTCACTTATTGCATCTGCATGCCACAGCCACATATTCAAAATAGGCTATTTAGTAAGAATTTTGAAAACAAAACTTTGCTTTTTGGTGAATAAGGTTAGCAGTGTGATGATTCATTTTAGATTTAAAATCATATTTTAAGAAGATAAATTGTAGAAATAGGCAGTCTTTATGACTTTGTAGCTGTGGTAACTTGTGATGACCGTTTTCTCTGGTGTACTCGCTCGTTCATAAACTGGCTGCTCGTTCTAAATAGTATAATATAATCTGTTGAAAACAGTGGCAGCGTGTGTAGCAGTGGTCATTCGGTTTTTGACATGCAAAAGTGAAATAGGTGTATTTATGCAGTTGTTCAAATGCACATATTGCTATATTGCAATATATATCGTCTCAAAGAAATTACCGGTAGTTCGAAACCTTGCCATCATATTTTTGTCATGCTGCTTTGTTGACCATCCCGCGTCCCCAGGTACTCAGCCAATCAGGGGCCACCGCTGCTTTGAACGTCTGATAAGATATCTCTGATGTTATGTCATCATCATGCCTTGGAGAGAAGACATCTTTGTCTCAGCCAGTGACAACCCCCATAAGTCATGTGACCCAAAAGGTCAAGATCAGATTTGCTCTAAGACTGATTAATATCACCCCTTATTGACGATATGAGGAACAGGTCACACACGTTTCACATGGCTTTCTATGTGTGAGTACCAATGGAATGATCTAGCCACGTATTCACGTATAGTGGAGCACCATGGTTGTTTTTTTAGATGTCAAGACTATTGACTATAGACTTATCAAGCAGCGATAACATCTTATGCATTTTCATCTGCAGTATGTCAAGAAGAGACCAGAAAGACACATATTCCTCTCCGCCAAAGACTGGTGTTCAATCTCCATCTACATCCTTCCTCCTATTTCACTGTCTTCCTTTCTATATTTATGTCTGTCTAATAAAGCATCAACAAACATGACATATTGAGTGGAACTCTCCTTTAAAAATAAAAATAAAAAAAGAGACCAAACCATTTCCACTTTAAATGGAAACTTCACAATTTGTCAACTTCATATTCATCATCTCCAACACCATCCCAACATCATCATAACTTCTATGTTTTGTAGTAAAAAAGAGAGGAAGATAAGTGTTTCCAATGGCATCATTGGTGTACATTGTATGATTTTAACCCCTACTCTTTGTTTACTAATTGGGGGATGATGTCATTGGAAACACTTTCCTTTTCACTACAAAATATAGAAATGCGCCATTTTCACATACAGTGGGGCAAAAAAGTATTTAGTCAGCCACCAATTGTGCAAGTTCTCCCACTTAAAAAGATGAGAGAGGCCTGTAATTTTCATCATAGGTACACTTCAACTATGACAGACAAAATTAGAAAATAAAATGCAGAAAATCACATTGTAGGATTTTTAATTAATGTATTTGCAAATTATGGTGGAAAAAAGTATTTGGTCAATAACAAAAGTTTATCTCAATACTTTGTTATATACCCTTTGTTGGCAATGATAGAGGTCAAACGTTTTCTGTAAGTCTTCACAAGGTTTTCACACACTGTTGCTGGTATTTTAGCCCATTCCTCCATGCAGATCTCGTCTAGAGCAGTGATGTTTTGGGGCTATTGCTGGGCAACACGGACTTTCAACTCCCTCCAAAGATTTTCTATGGGGTTGAGATCTGGAGACTGGCTAGGCCACTCCAGGACCTTGAAATGCTTCTTACGAAGCCACTCCTTCGTTGCCCGGGCGGTGTGTTTGGGATCATTGTCATGCTGAAAGGTCACGTTTCATCTTCAATGCCCTTGCTGATGGAAGGAGGTTTTCACTCAAAATCTCACGATACATGGCTCCATTCATTATTTCCTTTACACGGATCAGTCGTCCTGGTCCCTTTGCAGAAAAACAGCCCCAAAGCATGGTGTTTCCACCCCCATGCTTCACAGTAGGTATGGTGTTCTTTGGATGCAACTCATCATTCTTTGTCCTCCAAACACGACGAGTTGAGTTTTTACCAAAAAGTTATATTTTGGTTTCATCTGACCATATGACATTCTCCCAATCTTCTTCTGGATCATCCAAATGCTCTCTAGCAAACTTCAGATGGGCCTGGACATGTACTGGCTTAAGCAGGGGGACATGTCTGGCACTGCAGGATTTGAGTCCCTGGCGGCATAGTGTGTTACTGATGGTAGGCTCTGTTACTTTGGTCCCAGCTCTCTGCAGGTCATTCACTAGGTCCCCCCATGTGGTTCTGGGATTTTTGCTCACCGTTCTTGTGATCATTTTGACCCCACGGGGTGAGATCTTGCGTGGATCCCCAGATCGAGGGAGATTATCAGTGGTCTTGTATGTCTTCCATTTCCTAATAATTGCTCCCACAGTTGATTTCTTCAAACCAAGCTGCTTACCTATTGCAGATTCAGTCTTCCCAGCCTGGTGCAGGTCTACAATTTTGTTTCTGGTGTCCTTTGACAGCTCTTTGGTCTTGGCCATAGTGGAGTTTGGAGTGTGACTGTTTGAGGTTGTGGACAGGTGTCTTTTATACTGATAACAAGTTCAAACACGTGCCATTAATACAGGTAACGAGTGGAGGACAGAGGAGCCTCTTAAAGAAATTGTTACAGGTCTGTGAGAGCCAGAAATCTTGCTTGTTTGTAGGTGACCAAATACTTATTTTCCACCATAATTTGCAAATAAACTCATTAAAAATCCTATTTTTTTTTTTCTCATTTTGTCTGTCATAGTTGAAGTGTACCTATGATGAAAATTACAGGCCTCTCTCATCTTTTTAAGTGGGAGAACTTGCACAATTGGTGGCTGACTAAATACTTTTTTGCCCCACTCTATGTTGATGTTGGGGGTGGTGCTAGAGATGATGAATATGCAGTTGAAACATTTTGAAGTTTCCCTTTATGATCACCCTAAATAAACTGATGAAATAATGAATGGCAAGTGCGAAGACTCCTGCTATTGAGGACAGACAACAATAACAAACAACAGACTACAGTGATGGGGAGGTATTGTTGAAGAGGTGCAATATATATGACTGTGCAATATATTCCCCTCTCAAATAAAACCAATGAGGTGGTACGGCATGTCTGCCCCCCTCACGCTGGGATGAGCCCCTGATTCCTTTTTGCATAATGGGGCGGATTGGTGTTGCTCCCCGGAGGTGAGACCAGCCGGCACATAGCAAGCTGTCCAGCCTCCTGAGATAAACAGAGGGAGGCACCCAGACACTCTTTAAAAAAATAAAGGTTCCAAAAGGGTTCTTCGGCTATCCCCATAGGAGAATCCTTTTTGGTTCCAGGTAGAACTCTTTTGAGTTCCATATAGAACCCAAAAGTATTCTCTACCTGGCACCAAAAGGGTTCTACCTGGAACCAAAAGGCTTCTTCAAAGGGTTCTCACATGGGAACTACCAAAGAACACTTTTAGGTTCTAGATAGCATCTTTTTTTTCTAAGAGCGCAGGACAGATGCAGATGCACACACACACAACTACCGACATACATGT
Source organism: Oncorhynchus mykiss (assembly GCF_057628025.1). Classification (NCBI taxonomy): domain Eukaryota; kingdom Metazoa; phylum Chordata; class Actinopteri; order Salmoniformes; family Salmonidae; genus Oncorhynchus; species Oncorhynchus mykiss. The sequence continues at coordinate 64,946,499 of NC_143040.1, forward strand.
ATGTAGGCAGGAATGCACGCAGGCAGGAATGCACACATACATTGATGCATGCACGTGCACACACAATCTCCCAAAACACACTGTACTGTACAAACAGACTGAGAAACTCGCACCCACACACACACTCACACACAGACACACACACAGACACACACACACAGACACACACACACATTTAGATCCATAGCACAGAAGTGGTGTCCTCAAAACATACTGGATCAAGACTAAATTAAAGCACAGAGAGTTTAGCCTTTTTTTCATTAGCCAGGGTGCATCAAAAGCCTATTCACCTGGGCTTTTACGAGCCGTCTCCAGGGTAACGCTACCACTAGCGTACATACTTTAAGCGGCGAGAGGAAACGCACCACCTGAACCCAGAGTGCAATCTTTTTCATTCGGGGATTAACACCAGAGTCGTGTTGCGTCTATCACTTGAGCTGTGGGTTTTCGTCAGGTTACGACATAGAGATGAAAATAAATGTGTTTTCTCTGAGATTCAGGGCCTATTTAAGTTGCAGAACACAGCACTGGAGGGAGAGCAAATCAAATCAAACTTCATTTGTCACATGCGCCGAATACAACAAGTGTAGACTTTACTGTGAAATGCTTGCTTACAAGCCCTTAACCAACAGCGCAGTTCAAGAAGAAGAAAATATTTTAGTAGACAAAAATAAAAAGTAGTAATAAAAACTTCCGGCGCTGACAGAGATGGCCGCCTCGCTTCGCGTTCCTAGGAAACTATGCAGTATTTTGTTTTTTTACGTGTTATTTCTTACATTGGTACCCCAGGTCATCTTAGGTTTCATTACATACAGTCGGGATCAACTCACCACCGTTACGACCAGGAATATGACTTTCCCGAAGTGGATCCTGTGTTCTGCTTTCCACCCAGGACAATGGATCAGATCCCAGCCGGCGACCCAAAACAACAACGTCGTAAAAGAGGCAAACGAAGCGATCTTCTGGTCAGGCTCCGGAGACGGGCACATCGCACACCACTCCCTAGCATACTACTCGCCAATGTCCAGTCTCTTGACAACAAGGTTGATGAAATCCGAGCAAGGGTAACATTCCAGAGAGACATCAGAGACTGTAACATTCTTTGCTTCACGGAAACATGGCTCACTCGAGAGACTCTATTGGAGTCGGTACAGCCACCTGGTTTCTTCACGCATCGCGCCGACAGAAACAACCATCTTTCTGGTAAGAAGAGGGGCGGGTGGGTATGCCTTATGATTAACGAGACGTGGTGTGATCATAACAACATACAGAAACTCAAGTCCTTCTGTTCACCTGACTTAGAATTCCTCACAATCAAATGTCGACCGCATTATCTACCAAGGGAATTCTCTTCGATTATAATCACAGCCGTATAGATTCCCCCCCAAGCAGACACATCGATGGCCCTGAACTAACTTTTTTTGACTCTTTGCAAACTGGAAAACACATATCCTGAGGCTGCATTCATTGTAGCTGGGGATTTTAACAAAGCTAATCTGAAAACAAGACTCCCTAAATTGTTTCAGCATATCGATTGCGCGACCAGGGCTGGTAAAACCATGGATCATTGTTATTCTAACTTCCACGACGCATATAAGGCCCTCCCCCGCCCTCCTTTCGGAAAAGCTGACCACGACTCCATTTTGTTGCTCCTAGCCTACAGACAGAAAATAAAACAAGAAGCTCCCGCGCTCAGGTCTGTTTAACGCTGGTCCGACCAATCTGATTCCACGCTTCAAGACTGCTTCGATCACGTGGATTGGGATATGTTCCACATTGCGTCCAACAACAACATTGACGAATACGCTGATTCGGTGAGCGAGTTCATTAGAAAGTGCATTGACGATGTCGTACCCATAGCAACGGATTGTGGATTGATGGCAGCATTCGTGTGAAACTGAAAGCCCGAACCACTGCTTTTAACCAGGGCAAGGTGACCGGAAACATGACCGAATACAAACAGTGTAGCTAATCCCTCCATAAGGCAATCAAACAAGCTAAGCGTCAGTATAGAGACAAAATAGAGTCGCAATTCAACGGCTCAGACACAAGAGGTATGTGTCAGGGTCTACAGTCAATCACGGATTACAAAAAGAAAACCAGCTCCGTCGCGGACCAGGATGTCTTGCGCTCAGACAGACTGAATCACTTTTTTTGCACGCTTTGAGGACAATACAACCAAAACCTGCGGACTCTCCTTCACTGCAACCTACGTAAGTTAAACATTTAAACGTGTTAACCCTCGCAAGGCTGCAGGCCCAGACGGCATCCCCAGCCGCGTCCTCAGAGCATGTGCAGACCAGCTGGCTGGTGTGTTTTCGGACATATTCAATCAATCCTTATCCCAGTCTGCTGTTCCCACATGCTTCAAGAGAGCCACCATTGTCCCTGTTCCCAAGAAAGCTAAGGTAACTGAGCTAACCGACTACCGCCCCGTAGCACTCACTTCCGTCATCATGCAGTGCTTTGAGAGACTAGTCAAGGACCATATCACCTCCACCCTACCTGACACCCTAGACCCACTCCAATTTGCTTACCACCCAAATAGGTCCACAGACGATGCAATCGGAACCACACTGCACACTGCCCTAACCCATCTGGACAGGAGGAATACCTATGTGAAAATGCTGTTCATCGACTACAGCTCAGCATTTAACACCATAGTACCCTCCAAACTCGTCATCAAGCTCGAGACCCTGGGTCTCGACCTCGCCCTGTGCAACTGGGTACTGGACTTCCTGACGGGCCGCCCCCAAGTGGTGAGGGTAGGTAACAACATCTCCACCCTGCTGATCCTCAACACTGGATGCGTTCTGAGCCCTCTCCAGTACTCCCTGTTCACCCATGACTGCGTGGCCATGCACGCCTCCAACTCAATCATCAAGTTTGCGGACGACACTACAGTGGTAGTCTTGATTACCAACAACGATGAGACGACCTACAGGGAGGAGGTGAGGGCCCTCGGAGTGTGGTGTCAGGAAAATAACCTCACACTCAACGTCAACAAAACAAAGGAGATGACTGTGGACTTCAGGAAACAGCAGAGGGAGCACCCCCCCTAATCACATCGACGGGACAGTAGTGGAGAGGGTAGTAAGTTTTAAGTTCCTCGGCATACACATCATGGGCAAACTGAATTGGTCCACCCACACAGACAGCGTCGTGAAGAAGGCTGAAGAAATTCGGCTTGTCACCAAAAGCACCCACAAACTTCTACAGATGCACAATAGAGAGCATCTTTCGGGCTGTATCGCCGCCTGGTACGGCAACTGCTCCGCCCACAACCGTAAGGCTCTCCAGAGGGTAGTGAGGTCTGCACAACGCATCACCGGGGGCAAACTACCTGCCTTCCAGGACACCTACACCACCCGATGTCACAGGAAGGCCATAAAGATCATCAAGGACAACAACCACCCGAGCCACTGCCTGTTCACCCCGCTATCATCCAGAAGGCGAGGTCAGTACAGGTGCATCAAAGCTGGGACCGAGAGACTGAAAAACAGCTTCTATCTCAAGGCCACCAGACCGTTAAACAGCTACCACTAACATTGTATGTAAACAGCCATCTCATACGTATATGTATATACTGTACTCTATATCATCTACTGCATCTTTATGTAATACATGTATCACTAGCCACTTTAAACTATGCCACTTTGTTTACATACCCTACATTACTCATCTCATATGTATATACTGTACTCGATACCATCTACTGCATCTTACCTGTGCCGTTCTGTGCCATTACTCATTCATATATCTTTATGTAAATATTCTTTATCCCTTTACACTTGTATAAGGTAGTAGTTTTGGAATTGTTAGGTTAGATTACTCGTTGGTTATTACTGCATTGTCGGAACTAAAAGCACAAGCATTTCGCTACACTAGCATTAACATCTGCTAACCATGTGTATGTGACAAATAAAATTTGATTTGATTTGATAAAAAGTAACACAATAAGAATAACAATAACATGTCAGTGATTTCCCTGTTCCAAGGCCCTGTTCCAAGGCCCTGTTCCGGTAGGACAGTCTGGGGTTGAGGAGGGTCAGGCCTTTGGATACCTGAAAGTGACAAATTAGATGCAACATGTCAGGGCTTAACTTGCTGCCTTTTTTGTACATGCTTGAGTTCAGAACACATCACTTTCTGTCTCTCTCTCTCACTTCTTTCTCTCCACTCCCAGCTATATCATGGAAAGGACCTTATTCTCACCTACCGTGTTCACAGCTATTATTTTCTCTGGTCTTTCTTTTCCTGTGTCACACATAGGGTTGCACATTTTGGGGAATATTCAGAGGGGAATTAACGGGAATATATGGGAATTAACGGAATTATATGCAAATTAATATTAATACCATTAAAATGTAGATGTTTTTGTGCATTGGATACAAGTAGACATACTTGCAAATGATTAAATCCTTCCTTCCAAACAAATTGAACTTTAATTAAATGAGATCACTCTTCACATGGGATGATTTCACTGAACAACTAAAGAAAGGGAATATTGAATGATCCCCAATGATCCATCGCATCGCCCAAAAACGTTTTCTACATACATCTGTAAAATGATAGTCTAGAAACTAAAGCTTTGGTTGTCTTCCTCTCAGGCTTCCATGTCTTCGCCCTGGACCTCCTCAATGTCCACCTCTTGAACATCAGACTCTGAGGCCTCATCTTCACTGTCACCTTCCAACCTTGTTGAGGATGGCTTGTTGTTAGGCTCAAAAAGCCTCAATTTTGCCCAGATGGCCACCAATTTTTCAACCCTTGTATTGGTCATCCTGTTGCGTGCTTTGGCGTGTGTGTTCCCAAACAAGGACCAGTTGCTCTCTGAGGCGACTAATGTTGGTGAGATTTGGAGGATGATGGAGGCAACAGGGGAAACAGCCTCAGATCCACAAAGTCTCTTCCACCAAGTGGCTGATGAGATATGTTGACACGACTGCCATATTGCATCTCCATCCCAAAGCCCTTGCATGGAAGTGTATTTCGACCAGACTGCCAAGAACCTTGCCCTCCTCCAGGCCAAGGTGGTGAGACACGGTAGTGATGACACCATAAGCCTTGTTGATCTCTGCATCAGACAGGATGCTCTTGACAGCATACTTGGGGTCCAACATGTACGCTGCGGCGTGTATGAGCTTCAGGCAGAAGCCTTCACACTTTTTGATGTATTTCAGAACTGTAGTTTTCTCTGCTTGGAGCAACAGTAAAGTGGGAAGGGCTGTACGGATTTCTTCCCTTACATCTGCAAGCAGAGTCTGAACATCAGACGGGATGGCATCGTCTCCCTCAATCCGTGCAATGGCAACTGCTATAGGTTTTAGGAGTTTCAGGCTGCTTACCACTCTCTCCCAAAATACATCATCTAGGAGGATCCTCTTGATGGGGCTGTCAATATCGGCAGACTGTGGTATGGCAATTTCTTGGAGAGACTCTTTCCCCTCCAGGAGACTGTCAAACATGATGACACCACCACCCCAATGGGTGTTGCTGGGCAGCTTCAATGTGGTGCTCTTATTCCTCTTACTTTGCTTGGTGAGGTAGATTGCTGCTATGATTTGATGATCCTTCACATACCTAACAATTTCATTGGCTCTCTTGTAGAGTGTATCCATTGTTTTTAGTGCCATGATGTCCCTGAGGAGCAGATTCAACGCATGAGTAGCACAGCCAATGGGTGTGATGTGAGGGTAGGACTCTTCCACTTTAGACCAAGCAGCCTTCATGTTCGCAGCATTGTCTGTCACCAGTGGAAATATCTTATGTGGTCCAAGGTCATTGATGACAGCCTTTAGCTCATCTGCGTTTGTAGAGACCGGTGTGTCTGTTGTCCCTTGTGTCTGTGCTCTTGTAGAATACTGGTTGAGGGGTGGAGATGATGTAGTTAATTATTCCTTTCCCACGAACATTCAACCACCCATCAGAGATGATTGCAATACAATCTGCTTTCTCTATGATTTGCTTGACCTTCACTTGAACTCCGCATCCAGAAATTAGTAGATAAATGTCTGGTTGAAGGGGTGTATGCTGGGTGAAGAACATTCAGAAATCTCTTCCAATACACATTCCCTGTGAGCATCAGAGGTGAACCAGTTGCATACACAGCATGAGCAAGACATTCATCAGCATTTCTCTGACTACATTCCTCCATTGAGTCAAAAATACTTCTGATTCCAGGAGGACCATGAGCTGTTGCTGTCGACAAGGTGTCTGATTCATCATGTTCACCTCAAATAGAAGTAGAGGGACACTTTTGTCAGAGTTTGCTTGTTGTGAGCGCTGAGGGAACTTTATGCACTTGGCCAGATGATTGTGCATCTGTGTTGCATTCTTCACATATGATTTGGCACAGTATGTGCAAATGTACACAACTTTTCATTCCACGTTAGCTGCAGTGAAATGTCTCCTCACATCAGACAGTGCCCGTGGCATTTTCCTGTAAAGATTAGGAAAAAAAAAAAAAAAAAAATACAATTCCATGTACAGATAAATAGTTAAGCAGTTAAACAACTCCTTTGTAAGATACATGTTTTAAAAATGAAACATGTATGGAAACAGGAGAATTAACACTCCTCAGTTAGCAGGCTCAAGCAAGCTAAAAGCCACATGGTAGCAAAAACTAACTAGCAGAAATTGTTAACAAGTTAGAAATTCTTTAAACACACTTTGCTCTAGGCTACTCTTTACTAACAAATCATGTATGTCATATAAAATATATTCACCCCACCCAGTATTGTAATCAAAACTTACCAGAAAGCATCTAGTCCTCGGCTCAGACAGTGTAGTAGTGTGGGCTCAATAGTGTCTCATTAGTGTGCAAGATCTTGAGACTCAGCTGTACATGTGATGGAAGAGTGCACTGCACATGTGATGGAAGGATGCACTGTGCATGCAGAGGGTTGCAATTCCATTGAATTGGGTATAGTTTAACCAAAATATGTCACAAGACCTAGAATTGCCTTATGTGTATCCCACAAAAAAAAAAATAATAATAATAATTCCCCACATTTCCAGGCTTAACTTCCCATGGAATATTTCCGGAAAAAATTCCAACCCTTTGCGACTCTAGTCACACCCTCCTCTAGTGCCTTTGAGTTGACTTCTCTCATCCCTCTCTCCAACACCTCCTCTACCACCGGCAGCAAAGTGCCTTTACAGCTTCTCTTAGATAGGCTGTCATATATATTTCAAAGTGTTTCAAAGCGTATTCCAGCATTGTTGAGTGTGCATCCTCCAAAATGCAGGGCTTACTTCAAATGTCTTTACAGATGAGTTATTTTTTCTTTTCCTTGTTGAATAAAACTTTAATTTCATTCTTGTTTAAAGAAAACAGTGTACAGTAGCTTATTCTAATATTTTTTTGTATATTGAGGCCTGTTATTGTAACTCCTATTGAAAGGCATATATTTATATGACAATTTAAAAAATGTATATATTTTCATAGAAGTCTTTGTTGTGGATGCTATCGAGTGTTAGCCACTCTTAACCCTTGTGTTGTCTTTAGGGTCAAAAATGATCTGCCACTATGTTTTTCGGCAGAGAAAACCACCAAAATTATATTTTTTCAACTTGACTTTTGATTACTTTTCCTAGAGTAACCCCAACATTAGAAAAAGTTAAACATCGCTGTTGTTCATATTTCCATGAAAGCTGTACACCACCAGGGTACAAAGGTTGTCTTAGGGTCATTTTTGACCCTGCAGTTCTAAAATAATTTACACACCACAAAAACACACACACACACACACACACACACACACACACACACACACACAAACAATGTGAAATTGAAATTATGTGTGCTACTGATTGAACTCAGTTAGAAAGAACAAGCCTGAGCTCCCCCTGCAGATATAAAATCATTTACACACCACAAAACACACACACACACACACACACACACACAAACAATGTGAAATTGAAATTATGTGTGCTACTGATTGAACTCAGTTAGAAAGAACAAGCCTGAGCTCCCCCTGCACTCCTCGCAACAAGGGGAGATACCTTCTCATCAAAGTTTGCCTTCACCCCACCACCACTCTGGTTTCTTACCTCCCAAAGCGGAACAAGAATGTGATCCTCCTGAGAACACTGCACAAAACGGCTGAGATCAGTGATCGTGAAGACAGGAAGCCAGCCATCATCCTGGACTACAACCACAACAAGTAGGCGTGGACAACCTGGACAAGGTGATTGGAGCTTACAGCTGCAGGTACATGACTGCTCACTGGCCCCTGGTCATCTTCCATCATTGATGTGTCCTCAAACAATGCCTTTGTGATATGGAACAAGGATCCAGGCATCCTACCTGGATGCCTGATAAGCAGAACAAGAGTTCCTGGAGCAGCTGGGAAAGGCACTTGTAACCTCACACATTAAAAAAGGGAGTGCCTCCCCCGCACAGTAGCCTCTGCAGTGCTTGTGAAAGCTTTTCAGAGGGCTGAATCTTGTCCTGATCCACCTGAGGCTGCAGCTGGGGCAGGCAAGAGGAGGAGATGCCAATTCTGCCTCCCAAAGAAAGACTGTAACACAAATACTATGTGCTGCACATGTGAGAAATACATCTGCAAAGTCCATGAACTCCTCATTGTACAGTATATAAGACTATATCACTATGTTGCCAAAAAAGTTCAAGACTGTTATTGTCTCCCTTCAATAAAATGCATTCAAAACTACTTTCTGCACATTTCTGCTACTTTCTTAAACTATACAAGTGCTATCTCTTAAAAAAATGAATGTTTACACCTATGCAGGACCTTTAGCAAAAATAATAATAATAATAATAAACCTCTATAATAAACCATTCAAAAATCCAACTTTATTTTCCACATGCGCCGAATACCAGTGTAGACTTTACCGACTTACAAGCCCTTAACCAACAGGCCAGTTCAAGAAGAAGAAAATATAAGTTTAAGTAACACAATAAGAATAACGAGGCTATATACAGGGGGAACCAGTACAGAGTCAGTATGCAGGGCTACAGGCTAGTTGAGGTAATCTGTACATGTAGGTGGGGGCGAAGTGACTATGCAAGCTTGGCCCCAGTGATGTACTGGGCCGTTCGCACTACCCTATGTAGCGCCTTACAGATGCCGAGCAGTTGCCATACCAGGCGGTGATGCAACCGGTCATGATGCTCTCGATGGTGCAGCTGTAGAACCTTTTGAGAATCTGGGGGCCCATGCCAAATCTTTTCAGTCTCCTGAGGGGGAAAATCTTTTGTCATGCCCTCTTCACGACTGTCTTGCTATGTTTGGACCATGATAGTTCATTGGTGATGTGGACACCAAGGAACTTGAATCTCTTGACCCTCTCCACTACAACGCCGTCGATGTTAATGGGGGCCTGTTCGGCCCGTCTTTTCCTGGAGTCCACAATCAGCTCCTTTGTCTTGCTCACATTGAGGAAGAGGTTGTTGTCCTGGCACAACACTGCCAGTTCTCTGACCTCCTCCCTATAGGCCGTCTGATCATTGTCAGTGATCAGGCCTACCACTGTTGTGTCGTCAGCAAACTTAAAGATGGTGTTGGCATCGTGTTTGGCCATGCAGTCGTGGGTGAACGGGGAATACAGGAGGGGACACCCCTGAGGGGCTCCATTGTTAAGGATCTGCGTGGCAGACGTGTTGTTGCCTACTCTTACCATCTGAGGGCGGCCCGTCAAGAAGTCCAGGATCCAGTTGCAGAGGGACGTGTTTAGTCCCAGAGCCCTTAGCTTTGTGATGAGCTTTGTGTGCACTATGGTGTTGAACGCTGAGCTGTAGTCGATGAACAGCATTCTCACATAGGTGTTCCTTTTGTCCAGGTGAGAAAGGGAGGTGTGGTGTGGAGTGCGACTGAGATTGCGTCATCTGTGGATCTGTTGGGGTGGTATGCGAATTGGTGTGGGTCTAGGGTGTCCGGGAGGATGCTGTTGATGTGAGCCATGACCAGCCTTTCAAAGCACTTCATGGAAACTGATGTGAGTGCTACGGGGCAGTAATCATTTAGGCAGGTTACCTTTGCTTCCTTGAGCACAGGAACTATGGTGGTCTGCTTGAAACATGTAGGTATTACAGACTCAGTCAGGGAGAGGTTGAAAATGTCCGTGTAGACACTTGACAGTTGGTCCGCGCATGCTTTGAGTACATGTCCTGGTAATCCGTCTGGCCGAACGGCTTTGTGAACGTTGACCTGTTTAAAGGTTTTGTTCACATCGGCTACCGAGTGCGTTATCACACAGTCATCCAGAACAGCTGGTGCTCTCGTGCATGCTTCAGTGTTGCTTGCCTCGAAGTGAGGATACAAGGCATTTAGCTTGTCTGGTAGGCCCGTGTCACTGGGCAGCTCGTGGCTGTGTTTCCCTTTGTAGTCCGTAATAGTTTTCAAGCCCTGCCACCTCCGATGAGCGTCAGAGCCGTTGTAGTAGGATTCAATATTAATCCTGTATTGACACTTTGCTTGTTTGATGGTTCGTCTGAGGGCATATCGGGATTTCTTATAAGCGTCCGGATTAGTCTCCCGCTCCTTGAAAGCGGCTGCTCTAGCCTTTAGCTTGATGCGGATGTTGCCTGTAATCCAATCTGGTAAAACTGATTTAAGTTTTCCTGCATTAAAGTCCCCGGCCACTAGGAGCGCCGCTTCTGGGTGAGCATTTTCTTCTTTGCTTATGGCCTTATATATTTGGTTGAGAGCGGTCTTAGTGCCAGCTTTGCTTTGTGGTGGTAAATAGACGGGTACGAATAATACAGATGAGAACTCTCTTGGTAGATATTGTGGTCGACAGCTCGTCATAAGGTACTCTACCTCAGGCGAGCTATACCTCGAGACTTCTTTAATATTAGACATCGAGCACCAGCTGTAATTGACAAAAAGACACACACCCCCACCCCTCATCTCACCAGAGGTAGCGTCTCTGTTCTACCGATGCATGGAAAATCCCGCCAGCTCTATCCTTCTCGTCGGACTCGTTAAAGGAAAAGGTTTCTTCCAGTCCGTGGTGAGTAATTGCTTTTCTGAAGTCCAGAAGTTATTTTCTGTCATAAGAGACGGTAGCAGCAACATTATGTACAAAATAATTTTAAAAAGAAGTTACACAAAACACAAAAAAATATATACAAAATTGCACAATTGGTTGGGAGAATGTCAAAACGTCACCCATGTTCCTCGACGCCATGACAGGTGTGTTGTAATAAAAATGAGTGTTGTCCACTGATTAAATGCAGTCTTTCTGTATTGTGAAGAGGGAAAAACCAGACATTCACAAAGTTTTGATGAATGACAGGTTGTTTCTTCAAGCAAATTAATTAATCATTTTCCAAACGTGAATACAGGTGGGCCCACCATGGAGGCTGACTCCAACCATCACCAGCCGTGACCAGCAGTGGCGGGCCAGGCCAGCCATATCTCACAGCCAAATCCTTAAAACACACGCACGCACGCACGCACGCACACACACACGCACGCACGCACGCACGCACGCACACACACACACACACACACACACACACACACACACACACACACACACACACACACACACACACACACACACACACACACACACACACACACACACACACACACACACACACACAAACAATGTGGGGAGAGAAAAAACAGCGGACTGAAATTGTTGGAAGCTCATCCCAATTTGTGTAAGTGCTTTGATTCAATCATGGAAATCAGTGTTTCACCTGCTTCTTCTGGGCCCAGGCGCGGCATCTCAGAATGCGCCGAGGTGTTAATAATATTTTACTTAAACACCATCTGTTCCCGATACCAAGGCGGAATACAAATCAGATCCGGCCTGCAACCGGAGCAATTAACTAAGGCAAGGTGTCGGGAAAGCCGGAGAGGCGGGAACCCAGCCCTCCTGCCCTCAGAGAAGAGTCCCAGATGTGATGCCTCAACTTCTTGTTATAAAAAGCGTTTTTCTGTTTCCCTCCTCCCCCTCTGTATCCCCATCTGCCTTGGCATGATTGGCGCCATGTATCATTTTTAGTTAGGGAGATTTGCTTTGAAATATATAAGCTTTATAAACGCCTGCCTCTTTTTATTTGAGTGTTGCGTGCTCAAACTCCGGCATCTGTCAGGTGAATGAGAAGCATGCAGGTTTTGCTCAGTTGAGAGCCAATTGCATTTGCAATGCTATACCAGCGGATTTGTCACTATGGGGATCTTGTGTGTGTGGATATAATAGGGATGGAGAGAGAAGGGAGAGGAGAGAGAAAGATGGAAAGAGAAGGGAGGGGAGAGAGAGAGAGAGAGATGGAAAGAGAAAGGAGGGAGAGAGAGAGATGGAAAGAGAAGGGAGGGGAGAAAGAGAGAGAGAGATGGAAAGAGAAGGGAGGGAGAGAGAGAGATGGAAAGAGAAGGGAGCAGAGAGAGAGAGATGGAAAGAGAAGGGAGGGAGAGAGAGAGAGAGCTAGAAAGAGAAGGGAGGTGGAGAGAGAGAGATGGAAAGAGAGAGAGAGGGGAGAGGGAGAGAGATGGAGAGAGAGAGAGTGAGAGAGAGATGGAGAGAGAAGGGAGGTGGAGAGAGAGAGAGTGAGAGAGAGATAGAAAGAGAAGGGAGGTGGAGAGAGAGAGAGAGAGAGAGAGAGAGGAGAGAGAGAGATGGAGTGAGAGAGAGATGGAGAGAGAAGGGAGGTGGAGAGAGAGAGTGAGAGAGAGATGGAGAGAGAGAGAGTGAGAGAAAGATGGAAAGAGAAGGGAGGTGGGGAGAGAGAGAGAGAGAGGGGAGAGAGAGAGATGGAGAGAGAGAGAGATGGAGAGAGAGAGAGTGAGAGAGAGATGGAGATAGAAGGGAGGTGGAGAGAGAGAGTGAGAGAGAGATGGAGAGAGAGAGAGTGAGAGAAAGATGGAAAGAGAAGGGAGGTGGAGAGAGAGAGATGGAAAGAGAGATGGAAAGAGAAGGGAGGGGAGAGGGTGAAAGAAATAGGGGGTAGAGGGAGTGGAGCACATCCTCACTTCTCGGTGCTGCCATATAGAAAGCAGAGGAAAGGTATTCATGTGCATTTTCAAGTGTGCAGTGTGGCCCTGGGGGTGTGAGTGTTCACAAGTTCAAGATCATGTGACATTGACCTTAAGGTGAGAGGGAAGCTGCAACCTTCAGAAGGCAATGTGATGCTAAGGCTGATGATACCAGTTGTCAGGTCATAAGTGTGAAGAAGTGAAAGACAGAAAAAACGGTCAATGCGCTTCAACAGAGTCTGAAATAGACCATTAATGCACTTCTCCAAGAAAGCATGACAGCCTAATAGGAAAAGTGTCCCTCCGTTTGAGGTTAAACTCTCTCAAGCACCATAACTGAATGATATAAGTCCATTAGACTGTTATCAACAACTTAGCAAGTATTTTCTGTATTCCTAAGGATTGAACGAACAAACGAAAGCAGCGACTGATCAACATCGATACGAAACAACAACTCAGATCTGCCAACAACAACAAAAAAGCGATATGCCAAAAGAAACCAAACCAGCTCCCCAAATCTTTGTAAGTAGGATCCATTGAATTCCCATTTTTATCATCTAAATATCCGATCAGAGCCCTGTCACGGATCAGTGAGGATGTTATTTGCTCTGAGAGGGAGCCTGGCCCTCTCAACATCAACTGGTCTGAAGGCCGTCCTATATTATTCATGGGGATCAATACGTTGTGGCTTTCAGGGGTGAGCCTCACGACTCTGTGCCCATATTAAGTATCCCCAGCCAACTGGCAGTTTCAAAAGAACAGCTATGGAGTTATTTCATAAATTCTCTGGAGAGAGGTAGCCTCTAAGTGTTGATCTAGGATCAGTTTTTCCTATATGGTCTATCCTAACCTTGATTAGTAGGATTAAAATATACAAGTGGCCCTGGTCTAGAACACTGCTTGATGTTACCACCAACTGTACCTTGGAGATAGTGTAGACAATACAAACTAAATGCTATATATCTCCTATTTCTTATCTGTATTGCATGTCCACATAGTCCAATTTGTAAGAGAGAGGTGAGTAACAGGGTACAGACAGTTGTCAAAATCAAATCAAATGTTATTGGTCACATACATATGTTTAGCAGCTGTTATTGCGGGTGTAGCGAAATGCTTGTGTTTCTAGCTCCAACAGTGCAGTAATAGCTAACAATTCACATCAATACACACAATACCCACAAACCTAAAATTAAAAGAATGGAATTAAGGAATAGATCAATTACTTTACTATGTCTGTCTCATCCCCGACGTGCCGACTGGTGCTTAGGGCAACAGGCTCTATATAGCATGTTCCAATGAATATCTAGATTGAGAAATTGACCTTGGCCCACTCCCTCAATCACACATAAAGTAGAGCGTTTTCAATACCTCTCAGTGTGTATTGTGCAGAAAGCCCCATCAACTACTATTACTGCTACTACTACCCCCACCACCACTACTACCCCAATGCTGCCACTGCCGCCCCCATCACCACCACTACTACTACGACTACTACCCCCACCACCACTACTACCCCCACCACCACTACTACCCCAATGCTGCCACTGCCGCCCCCATCACCACCACTACTACTGCTACTACTACCCCCACCACCACTACTACCCCAACGCTGCCACCGCCACCCCCATCACCACCACTACTACTACTACTACTACCAATTGTGGATGCAGATATACACATTTTATAGTCTACCTTGTTAGGTGATTGGCAATAGTGTTGGCCAATCACCAGTCAGCATTACATTCCTGTTCTGTGTAACTGTATTTTTGGGACAGTTGACTTTACGTATGTGTTAGGAATTTTATGAATAAATGACTAAACAATATCCCCATTTCAAATAGAACTGTAACTAAGTAAACTTATGCTCTGTTTTATTATATCTGATTAACAACATGAATTCATAAGTGAGGGATTGTGGAGCCTGAAACAGGGGGTAATTAAATAAAATAAATACCATTCCAGCCAGGTTGGAGGAGATTGGAAGTGTTTTTTTTGTTAAGTAAGCAGAAAGGGTAATTAACCTATGGTTGAACCGACTCAACTCAGCACTGGAATGTTCAGATAAGACTGTGTGTTTTCTTAGGTTTTCCATTAGCTAGAACTGTCTGCTGAAGCGTGATGGATGAAAAACCTTCTGAAGTTATCTCGAATGAACTTTTGAACTGTTTGGAGAAAGAATATTTTATGACCTGTGACGTCATATTTTGTATATAAACTGTTGTTCGTGGTTACATGGCGCTCCGAGAATAAATACTATTATCTATTTTTGATAAGACTGGTCTCTGTCTATTTTATGCAAATAAGAATCTTACAAATTCTCATAAAATAGACTAAGTGAATTCAATTAATGAAAACATTTTGGTATAATGAAATTATCCGAGCAGTATGGCCCCGGCATAGAACACAGATTGTTCCGTGCTGGAGCTAGTCAGTCCATAAAAGTGTGTGTTGTTTGTGTACAATAAACGTCATGGAAATAAGGTTTGTTGATGTCCTTCCACCCGCATCAGCTGTACAGTGAGTTATTAGTTAGTAAGAGTCACAGTGCTAGCCAGGTTAAGGTTAGCTGCTGAGGTGATTGAGCATTAGCGCACACTCGGTGAAGATCTCAAATCACAACAATATTGCCATTTCACATAACCATACCAAAATGTACCTACTCTACCTGCTTCAATCCTGATGAGAAAACTAACTGGAACAAGCTAGCTAGCCAAGTTTCCAATTAGCTAGTTAAGTTAGTAATTTAGTTATCTTATATTAACCAGTAATACAAAATGTGGCAAAACATTTTAAAATGTTAGATGTGTTAGCAATTGATGTTATTCTTCAATAACACAAACTCCAAAGCAAACCAGGGGGAGAAAAATAGGTTTATTTGAGAAGGACAAATCATAGATGTTATACTGGGATGTAGATGTTCAGTCTCCCCTGTCCTCAGCTTTTCTCCACAGAACAAAGGAACATGATGCCATTTATAACCCCCCACACTAGCCTGGGGTTGACCAGTCAGAAGTCCTTGCAGCACAAATGGCCAAAAGTATCCTGCTCCCGACTAAATGTACAGACTGTAGCACACGTAGCACACATAGCTCTGAGTTCAGGAGTGACACTCCACAGATTCTAAACAGATGTTGAAGTGAAAACTCCTGTTTACAATTCCCTATTGACCATTAGTACTCAAATGTTTTGTCTTCTCATCCTCTGCGTTGAGTATTTATCTTCAAAATATTATTATAGATGTCACCTTGTGGCTTGAATGGGAGTGTTGTTATTTGTTAGCTAACTAGGCTACCAGCTAACTAGGCTACCTTGTACCCCCTTATCAGGCCTCGCTAGCTAGCTAGCCCTACTGGCTACCAGCCAAACGTTCTTTATTCTAGTTACTAAGATAAATAAAACATCTCAAATTGTCTACTCACTTTAGTGTTAACATCTTTGAAGTATTTTCTACACAGCTTCTCACTTCTTTGTTTCTGGAGTTGTCAGTTCAACCACACACATCGTTTACAAACTCATTTGTGGCAGCAAATTCAAAAATGAAAGTTGTAACTCCACAGCAGAGAAGCTGTGATTATTTTTGCTAGGCTACCAGCTAACTAGGCTACCAGTTAAAGTGCTTTTAGCTTGTGGCTTGTGTGTGCCTTTATGCAGATGGAATACAAAAAGTTTAGCTAAATTGAGAAAGAATTATATGAATTTAATATTTGTCAAATTATTGAACATGTCCTCAAAACTGAAATAAGCATCAGCAATTGTCCTTATTTAGCATATCAAAAAGCACATCACAATATTGATATGCATTGTATGTGCTGAGAAAATATACTGTGTAGGTCTACTGTCGGTATTTGTCCTCATATAGAGAAAATAAGATGTTCAACAGGCCTATCTCAGCATATCTAATGAGTCAATATCCGGCCATACCATGATTGATATCCGGAGGGAATCAAATAATGATTTGTGCATGAAAGAAAAATATGGATTTCATATTTGACAAATTATATTTGACAAAACTCTGAAATGCTTCAGAAAAATTGTCCTTATTTTCAGCATATCAAAACGCATGTCACGATCTGGATACGGACCTCAGCCAAGAGAAGCATACAGTGCTGTGAAAAAGTATTTTCTAATGTTCTCTACTTTTGCATATTTATGATACTGAATGTTATCAGATGTTCAACCAAAGTCTAATATTAGATAAACAGAACCTGGGTGAACCAATAACACAACAATTACATACCTATTTCATTGATTTCATAAACAAAGTTATGCAACACCCATTGCCCATGTGTGAAAAATAATTGCCCCCTTACACTCAATAATTGATTGTGCCACCTTAAGCTGCCATGACTCCAACCAAACGCTTCCTGTAGTTGTCGATCAGTCTCTCACGTCGCTGTGGAGGAATTTTGGCTTACTCTTCCATGCAGAACTGCTGTAACTCAGTCACATTTGTGTGTTTTCAAGCTTGAACTGCTCGTTTCAAGTCCTGCCACAACATCTCAACTGGGATTAGGTCTGTACTTTGACTAGGCCATTCCAAAACTTCAAATGTTTAGCTTTTCAGCCATTTTCATGTAGACTTGATTGTTTGTTTTGGATTATTCTCTTGCTGCATGACCCAGCTGCCTTTCAGCTTAAGCTCACAGACAGATGGCCTGACATTCTCCTGTGGAATTCTCTGATACAGAGCAGAATTAATGCTTCATTCTATTAAGTCAAATCATCCAGGTCCTGAGGTAGCAAAGCATCCCCAACCATCACACTACCACCACCATGCTTGACCGTTGGTGTGAGGTTCTTTCTGTGGAATGCATTGTTTGGTTTTCGGCAGGCATAATGGGACCCATGTCATCCATATCTAGCCATAGGAATTGCCCATGGGTCTCCCGAGTGGCACAGTGGTCTAAGGCACTGTAAATAAGAATTTGTTATCATCTGATTTGAATAGTTAAATAAAGGTTAAATAATATATATATATATATTCGTTGTAATCCCATATTTTTCAGGATATGGTGCAAATCCACAAAACTCAAAATACTAATTGGAAATGGTCTGTATTCTCTAGAACAGCCTTTCTTAAAGTATGGGTCGTACCCCAAAGTGGGTTTTGGACCTGTTAATGGTTGGTCGCGATGTGTCAGAGTAAATGTATCATTATTTAATGAATTACTGGAATTGATTTGGCCAAGTGCAACTGCGGTCTCTGGTCTGTGCGCTATCTGCGTAGCAGCGGGCTCTGCTCAGTTTGGCAGAGTGGGAGAGGGAGATGCCCATGTGCATTGCGGTTTACCAGATCTTTTTTTCTGCGACACACACTGCAGCGCTCTCGTTCAGCAGAAGATGATGCGCTGTCAGCCACTGACTTGTCATTCTCACTCGCCATCACTCGCCGATGTCACCAAATGGACTCATGCTAGCAACAAGTTCTGACTGAGCTCAATCGTCATGAAAAGCCAATACACCAATGAGTTTCTGTCTCTTTCATACACACTTTGAGAAATAACGAGGAGCTCCCTCAATGTGTTTTGTGCTGGGAAGTGCTTAGTAATGAGTCAATCAAAATGAACAAATTCATATAATGACACGTCCTGACCAAACATCCACAGCATGACGGTATACCCAGGGAATTCTTTTAGAACAGGGCAGAATCCTTCAGGAAACCGTGTTTCCACAGTGGAAAAGTAAGTCAGCCAGCAAGGCATTGTTGTCTTTTTCTAAGCAGGAATAAGGGAGTACTAACTAACTCTCATAGTAGCACAAGTGAGTTTCTCTTTCAAACAATCCCCTGGTCTTGTACACAGCTAATAGCTAACATTCGCCAAAGCAAGCTAGCTAGCTACTGATAGTGCAACCCTAAGTAACAGTACAGATGAAGATGAAAGATTCAGGCCTAATGTACATCTTACTGTAAAACTTATTGTTGAAAACAAGTCTAGGTTGGAACTCTTGCTGTTAAAATACAAGTCATCATTTTTATTCTGAACTGGAATAAACTGATTGAAGCGAGATACTTTTTGAGGCAAACACACAGTTCTAGGTGACTCGTCTACAGCAGGAAGCGGTCTCCTACATAACTGAGAAAGCAGTAGATGTTCTGGTCCAGTTTGGCACCACATACCTATGTTAGTCAGGCTTCTCAACTCTGGATTACATAAAAAAACAAGTACAGAAACAGTCTCAATGCAGAGCATGACCTCAGTGTTGTACTGTCAAAAACAGAGCCCAGAATAGACCTGCTGGTTGAAAACTTCAACTAGCCACACACGTCTCATAACGACTGTGTGTGTTTTCTGGTCTACATCAGTGTGATTGTTTTTAAAAATGTTTTTATTTAGTTAAATTGAACCTTTATTTAACTAGGCAAGTCAGTTAAGAAAACATTCTTATTTACAATGACGGCCTACCCCGGCCAAACCTGGACGACGCTGGGATAATTGTGCTCCGCCTTATAGGACTCCCAATCAAGGTCGGATGTGATTCAGCCTGGATCAATTAGTTTATTCCAGTTCAGAATATAAATTATGGCTTCTATTTTAACAGCAACAGCTCCAACCTAGACTTTCATTCGACAATAATTTCTACAGTAAGATGTACTGTAGGCCTGATCATTTTTCATCTTTACTGTTACTTAGGGTTGCACTATCAAAAGGTCTGCATGTCTGTTCTGTTATGCATCTGTGTGATGTGATCAATCAGTTTGTGCTTGTTCAGAATGAAAAATAGTTGAATTTTAACAGCAACAGTTCCAAACCTAGATAGAATGTAAGAGTTTTTAATGGGGGAAAATAAACATGAATAGCTATTTATAGCTATTTAATTTCATTGTTAATTGTTTTAGGCAATGAAATGTACCAATATTTACATATAGTTGCATGTGTTCCTCAGCTTGGGTCCTAGGAAAACAGAATTTCTCATTTGGGTCCCAGGCTGAAAAAGTTTAATAGAATATCAAAATGTGTCATGTAAAGATATCCCCTGAAATGGACCCTTTCGCCCAGTGTTACAGCCATTACATTAACTTTGTTAATCGTCACACAGCATCTATCAGGTAACATAGCATCACCACGTTAGATTAGGAAGGTTCCATCTACACCTGCTGGCCCTGGAGACCCCAGTGACAGCCTAATCGCCAATACTAATAGCAGTGTTGCTCCATGGGTAATTGGCGAACATGTTGCAACTGTCTCCTCCTCTATACTGTCTCCTGTATTTCCTCTCTTGGGCTCCTCTGAGAAGTCGGCCTCGTCCCCGGCCTCCTCTTCTAGGTATTCTGTAGGTATTCCACTTTAATTATGTCATAATTGCAGCTTTCCTCACAGTGAATGATGCTGGGGGCATCGAGGTTGCCTGGCAAATGAACTGGAGATCAAACCACGAGGACAAGATGATGGAAATGAAGATGCTGGAGACAAATACACAGGCTATTCATCAAGGCATACTGGATAAAGCCACCTTCGCTTTCTGGTGTTGGTGGTGGTAGTTGTTTTCCTTCACTTCGTTCTCAGTGTGACGATTTTTCTGAAAGATCAAAACAGAAAGTGCACATAAACACATCATTAGTACCAGGAAGTGTTGCAGCACCCTCTGCACCCCTACTTCGACTATACACATTCCTCCTCAGCTGCTTTTTGAAACATTGTGATACCATTTTGTTTGACCAGCAGCCATTTCTCAGTTCAGCCGAAATCGGGCTGACGCTCATCTTGCTTTTGAAACTCTTCCTCTTCCTCTTTTTAATCCTCGGCTAAGGAGAGGGCCCGTGACCACTGCTGCTGATAGGGACAGAACTCGCCTCCCTTCCCAGCATCTCATTTAGAGTCTTCCTCTCCGCCGCAACCAACCCCTCTCAAGCCATAAAAAAACAAATAGGGGGATTTTAGAGAAATTGCCTGCAGATTAATAACAGTTGGGCCAACTGGGGAAGAAAGTCCCCAGAACATAGGAGATTTAAATCGTCAGATCCCTAAATTGGAATGATTCAATAGGCTCTGACTATCTAACCAGCTTTAGGTGGAAAACCAGCTTTGTCAGTTAACCTGCCTGATAAGTCCTCTTTAGGCTCTTAGATGGGCGCCTAGTCGGCTACTGCATGACGTGAGGCACATGACTATTGATTTTTCACCTTTTCTGGAAAAGTAGAGAATTGAGGAATGATAGCATAATCTGGCACTGGGATAATTAACAATATGTGCACATCATTTTCAATAAGGAATAGATTACGCTCCAATGACAAACTGATTAAAAAGTGTGATAATAACTTGTAGAAAATATACGGTTTTGTTTGTCTTACATCCCTTTGAAAATAACAGGTGCAAACTTGCACAGGTGACCGGTTGTGCTTATTGTCACATGCCGGCTCATAGCCTGTGGCAAAAATTAGGGGACGCGAACAACAGGTATAGGCCAATTTAAAAAAAATGTTTAATTGTAAACACAACTATTGGTGCGCTAAGGACTGTGCCCCTTCTCCTGCTCCGTGGCTGATGTGAGTAAAACATTTAAACAAGTTAACCCTCACAAGGCTGCTGGCCCAGATGGTATCCCTAGCTGCATCCTCAGAGCATGCGCAGACCAGCTGGCTGGTGGGTTAACAGACATATTCAATCACTCCCTATCCCAGTCTGTTGTCCCCACATGCTTCAAGATGGCTTCCATTGTTCCTGTACCCAAGATGGCAAAGATAATTGAACTAAATGACTACAGCCACGTAGCGCTCACTTCTGTCATCATGAAGTCCTTTGGGAGACTAGTCAAGGATCATATCACCACCACCTTACCGGCCACCCTAGACCCACTGCAGTTTGCATACCACCCCAACAGGTCCACAGACGACGCAATCGCCATCACACTGCACACTGCCCTGTCCCATCTGGACAAAAGGAATACCTATGTAAGAATGCTGCTCATTGACTACAGCTCAGCATTCAACACCATAGTGCCCTCCAAGCTCATCATTAAGCTTGAGGTCCTGGGCCTCAACCTCACCCTGGGCAAATTGGGTCCTGGACTTCCTGACAGGCTGCCCCAGGGTGGTGAAGGTAGGAAACAACATCTCCACTTCGCTGACCCTCAACACTGGGGCCCTACAAGGGTGCGTGTTCCGGACAACTGTGTGATCACACTCTCTGCAGCCAATGTGAGTAAGATATTTAAACAGGTCAACATTCACAAGGCCGCAGGGCCAGACGGATTACCAGGACGTGTACCCCTAGCATGCGCTGACCAACTGGCAAGTGTCTTCACTGACATTTTCAACCTGTCCCTGACTGAGTCTGTAATACCAATATGTTTCAAGAAGACCACCATAGTCCCTGTGCCCAAGAACACCAAGGTAACCTGCCTAAATGACTACCGACCCGTAGCACTCACGTCTGTAGCCATGAAATGCTTTGAAAGGCTGGTCATGGCTCACAACACCATTATCCCAGAAACCCTAGACCCATTCCAATTTGCATAGTGCCCCAACAGATCCACAGATGATGCAATCTCTATTGCACTCCCCACTGCCCTTTCCCACCTGGACAAAAGGAACACCTATGTGAGAATGCTATTCATTGACTACAGCTCAGTGTTTAAAACCATAGTGACCTCAAAGATCATCACTAAGCTACGGACCCTGGGACTAAACACCTCCCTCTGCAACTGGATCCTGGACATCCTGACGGGCCGCTCCTAGGTAGTAAGGGTAGGTAACAACACATCCGCCATGCTGATCCTCAACTTGGGGGGCCCTCAGGGGTGCGTGCTCAGTCCCCTCCTGTACTCCCTGTTCACTTATGACTGCATGGCCAGGCACGACTCCAACACTACCATTCAATTAGCCGATGACACAACAGTGGTAGGCCTGATCACCGACAACAACGAGACAGCCTATAGAGAGGAGGTCAGAGACCTGACCCTGTAGTGCAAGGACAACAACCTCTCCCTCAACGTGATCAAGACAAAGGAAATGATTGTGGACTACAGGAATAGGAGGACTGAGCACGCACCCATTCTCATCGACGGGGCTGTAGTGGAGCAGGTTGAGAGCTTCAAGAGCCACATCACTTGGCGTCCATATCACCAACAAACTAACATGGTCCAAGCACACCAAGACAGTCGTGAAGAGGGCAAGACAACCTATTCCGCCTCAGGAGACTGAAACGATTTTGCATGGATCCTCAGATCCTCAAAAGGTTCTACAGCTCGGGAGTTGAGACCTCTCATTGTTTGTATTTGAAAATCCAACCGTCGTAATTGTTGTACAGGTGGTACAGCTTTGACCGGAAGTGACTTTTCGTAGCAGGCTAGGAGAACCTACCAAGCAGTTTAGCAGAACTAACCAAGCAGGTTAGGAGAACGTACGTAGCAGGTTAGGAGAACCTACCAAGCAGTTTAGCAGAACTAACCAAGCAGGTTAGGAGAACGTACGAAGCAGGTTAGGAGAACCTACCAAGCAGGTTAGGATAATTAATGTGGCTAGTTAGGAGAATTAGGCTGGGGTTGGGAAAAGGGTTAGGGTTAGTTAAAATGCTCACCTAATCTGATACAAAAAGTCACTTCCGGGTGTAACTGTACTCCATCTTGTCACAACTGTTGTAATGGAAGGGGACAGCGCTCGGGGCTGTGTGTGGCTGTGCTTGTGGATGTTTTAGTAAGAAAGACACAGAGGACAGCCAACAAGTAAAAGCACAGCCCCCTTCATTATAGATGCATTGTGCTGACAACATCAAAGAGCCATTCCAGACTCTGAAGTCAGGAGGACAGACTAGTTACTACCTACTAGGCATATCAAAATGCCTCTCATGCCATCATAAAAAAATCCACCGAAGTGGTGCTAAAAGTTCAGCTTTGTGATTGCATTGTGCTTTGTTCTGCACTGTCATGCATAGTCTTATAGACACATTACCCCACACTCTCTGCCATCAGGTAACAGTTGGTAGGATGAATGGGCTAATCGAATGAAGGTGCAACCAGTCACTGGCCTCCTGAAATTACTCTCGCTATTCCTTTGCCTTTACGTGGGCCTATGTTTGGCAGGAACTCAGACATGCTACAGTAGCAAAATAAATGCATATAGCTAGGGATTATTCAGCAGCCTGGAAATTGACCCTCAAAGGAGTAAGAGGAAGAATGAGAGGAAGATAAAAGGAGAAAAGGCACTGGCTAGACATTTTCTGTCTGTCATTCAGATTAATTCCATTTGAAAGAGTTTTTATCTTTCAAAGAGCGAAAATGATTTTGTATTTTTGTTAATATTATTGCCTGGTGTGTGCTTTTGCAGGTATGCAGGTAAGCACTCCGAAGATGAACCTGTATCTTAGGATGCAGGACAGGAGCTGCACCTCGTTGACACCCTCACAGCCACCCTTTCAGACTCTCTCGTATGTATGTATCAAGCCTTCTCTATGAATCTATTAGCAGGCATTGCATGACATTGTATGTCAGTGTGTACCTTGCTCTCCATCTCTAAACTACTGAATGAGTCATTTGAAAAGACAGTCAGGCTCCCCAAGACCACTTCTGTCCATCTGGGGCATGAAGATGTATCAGTACTAGAATGTAATAACTCTCAGAGCCCATCAGTTCTAATTGACAGGTACTATTGATTGGTCAAATAAACCCATCTTCAGAGCCAGGAAGTAGATTATAGTGGGACATTTAGACAAACAGCCGTCTCAGTGTTTTGTGAAAAAAAAACAGACCAATTGAAAAGGCTAGGCATTAGCCCTGAGATTTAACTGTAGGCTATATGCTTCATACCAACTGGCTATATTGATCCACTTTTCCCTTGTAGATGGTATGGACATTGTGTGCAATTAAGTAAGTGTGTTATGGGTTGAACAGCATTGTTTACATTGACATGTCAGCACACCTCTTACATTCACAGAACGGTTTTACAATCTTTCCTCGGGTGCGTCCGACTTTCTTATCTTGTATAGTTTGAAACACTTTGTTTTCGTCCCACTGGAACCAAAAGGTTACTTGCAGTTATTGCCTCGTAATATGTATGCAGCACTTAATTAAACGATAAACAGCGCCCAGCACTTCAGTTATGATGACAACAGCAAATCCTGGGAGTTGGCCTGCTGCCCCTCTGTCAAGTTGCCCATGCCGCTGAAGTGAGGATGAGAGCCTTCATTGACTTCCTCCTCTCGCTGAAGGTCATAAACAAATCCCCCATCAAGCACATTCAGGAAGAGGCCAATTTTAGCCCCATACATTTTTTGACATCTTTCAAGAGAATCAGTGGCTGAAGAGAACCAGAATACCGCCTAGACTTTAGCCTAAATCCTGGGGGGAAACTATTACTACTACATTTTTGGGAGGGTTGGCTGGTATGTTGGTACTGCTCTTTTCCCTGTTGGTCACTGACATATCGCTCCACCAGAGAGAGCAGTGATTTGTCGATAATGGCAAGGCCATTTGGAGCCTTAAAAAGGAATGGGCTTGAAGCATAGGCGTATTATGCTGTAAAGTATTTGTGGCCATAGAAACTGAATCAATACCCGGGCACTGCACTGTTCCTTTTCTCTGTGATTCATCCTTGCGCTTAAAGAAAAAGTCAATTTGTATTCTGGTAGGAGGTCGTCGCCTTCTGTGTGAGAAAGTGAAAAAACTGTTATGTTCAGTGTTAGAGTCTTATTCGGGACTCAGTGTTAGAGTCTTATTCATGACAAAAGATACCATTGATTTGGAGGGAGAACAAAAACACCTGCACTGTATTTTTTGTCTTGGCCATGATTACGTTTCTGATATTCTTTCTTTGTGGCCTAGCCTAAATCTTCAATTCAGTGGCTTGTTGAGAACAAGAGAAACACACACACAAGCACGCACGCACGCACGCACGCACGCACACACACACACACACACACACACACACACACACACACACACACACACACACACACACACACACACACACACACACACACACACACACACACACACCTCAAAAGAGGAAGGCCCCTCCTAGCACATTTCACCCGAGAGATCAGATTGATACCTGAGCCCTGTATTCACCTTAGAGATCAAACTGATACCTGAGCCCTGTATTTACCTGAGAGATCAAACTGATACCTGAGCCCTGTATTCACCTGAGAGATCAAACTGATACCTGAGCCCTGTATTCACCTGAGAGATTAAACTGATACCTGATCCCTGTATTCACCTAAGAGATCAAATTGATACCTGAGCCCTGTATTCAGAGAGATCAAATTGATACCTGAGCCCTGTATTCACCTGAGAGATCAAACTGATACCTGAGCCCTGTATTCACCTGAGAGATCAAACTGATACCTGAGCCCTGTATTCACCTGAGAGATAAAATTGATACCTGAGCCCTGTATTCACCTGAGAGATCAAATTGACACTGTAGTTGTGGATAAAATTATGTTGAGTAATAATAAACTATATTCAGGATAGTGCCTATATTGATCAGTCACTGGGGTTGGAGGTCCTTGACTGGGTGACACAAAATTGTCATGGATATTTTCTCGTATTGGCCTCCTTTTTAAATTTGAAAGAGCAACATTTAACCATTAATTAGTTTTGAAAATAGGCTAGACCATCTTGATCAGGGGTGTCAAACGTCCGCCCCGCAGGCCGCATTCGGTCTTCACAGAGGTCCGCACCAAAAATGTGTTATATTTTCTCCCCGTCTTAATTGCATTCACAAAGAAATCCTTCTCTTTTGGAATTTGTGATGGTCCCTGACTGTCTAGCTTTCATTTCAATAACTGTTATCAAGCTGGACAGAGTGAAGAGACTATACATGACTGTTATCAATCTGGACAGAGTAAAGAGACTATAAATGACTGTTATCAAGCTGGACAGAGTGAAGAGACTATGAATGACTTATCAATCTGGACAGAGTAAAGAGACTCTAAATGACTGTTATCAAGCTGGACAGAGTGAAGAGACTCTGAATGACTTATCAAGCTGGACAGAGTGAAGAGACTATACATGACTGTTATCAATCTGGACAGAGTAAAGAGACTATAAATGACTGTTATCAATCTGGACAGAGTGAAGAGACTATAAATGACTGTTATCAATCTGGACAGAGTAAAGAGACTCTGAATGATTTATCAATCTGGACAGAGTGAAGAGACTCTAAATGTATGTCCATTAACATTTCTACAGTTTCAATTTGGTTTAGTTCATTTTAATGTCAATTGAACAATTCTGCTATTGCGGGCTGGTTTGGATGGGCTCGCAAGTATGTTTAACACCACTGATATAGACGCGCACACAATCCCTTTAGGCCTCCATGATTTCATGGCTGTATTTTTTCTCAGTGCTTTGTAGTTCAGTTGCACATTAAATGGGCGTTTAAAGATTAATAGATAGCTTGGCTTCTGAAGTATGTGATTGCTGACCTCGAAATAGAATGAATAGAACGGGCTTGGAAGTTCCAACCCTGTCAATTTTGACTAAAGTCATGGGTACACTCGCAATTGCTGCCTGGTATTGTGAAGCAATCATTTCCATGGTATTTTGGAATGTTCTATCAACTGATGCTGGATTGCCATGGTAATGCAGAATGTCCATGAAAATAATATTAACTGATGTGGTTCATGCAATGGAATGTATTTTTTGTAATGTCAGTTGAGTTGACTCAACAAATCACAGCACAGATTGAAGGGTAAACTTCCTGATTATACTTCCTGACAAGGGTACACACAAAATGGCTGCCAGTTCACCCATTATCCCATCATTGACTTGAATGGAGATGCCGTTTCTATTCATTCTATTTCTATGATTGCTGTAACCACTGTGACCTTTTTCTACTTTGCACAAAGACCGTCTGGCAGCTGCAGCCGCCAGTGGAAAATGCTTGCCAAAGCCATTCCATTATTACCTTATAAGGTACTGTAGTCATGCCTTTGTGTTTTTTTTTTTTTTGGAGCTTAGCTTCGGTTTGCAATTATGACGGCCCCGTTTGCTATTCTCCTTGAAGACCTGCTTGCATTTTATTAGAGGGCTTTAATAGACATTTATTGCCGCTGCAAAACACCATTTCTTCTCAGAAGTGAAATATCTCATAAGGAAATACAGAGGACATACATAAACACTATCCGGTCGACAAAGCCAGGTGGAGGCTGTAGGCCTATCACTTTCACAGAATGTCCCTCCATTCCAAGAACCACTCTCCAATAACAATGAGTGTGCAGTGTAAAATATTAAATAATGTGAATAGGTTTGTTGTAATAGATGATTTCCTCTCTTCCCATAGTGGTGTCCTTGAGGCTAAGTAGTATGATGAGCCAGGTTGTCTGAATTGAGTTGTCCTTGTAAGCTAAATGCTCTGCTAATAATTGTCTCCACTGCAATAAGCCTAGTTTATTCACCAATTCAATCAGGGAGTTGATGATACGCGTGTTCAATATCCTACTGTGATTGATACTATTTTGACATTATTGACCAATATGTCCAACACCCAAAGAATATTGATATGTTGTTATCAATAAACGTCACAGTGCAGAACGCTCCATTTTCTTGCCGTGGGTCAGGGAGTCTATGCTAAAAAAAACATTGACAACTGCTGTTTTCAAGGGATTGTCAAATAAATGTTACAACTATTTGGTTGTAATTTGATCACTTCTTGAAGAGTAGTCCAAACTACTAATTTCCTATTATTTAATGGAAAACAATTGTGCACATTTAGCTCTATCATCAGAGTTATACAGCAGAAAACTGGATGCTTTTCATGATCAGTAAACATCATTGATCATGCATTTTCAGATACAGTTGAAGACGGAAGTTTACATACACTCAGGTTGCAGTCATTAAAACTCATTTTTCAAACACTCCACACATTTCTAATTAACAAACTATAGTACTGGCAGGTTGGATAGGACATCTACTTTGTCAATGACTTAAGTAATTTTTCCAACAATTGTTTACAGACAGATTATTTCACTCACTGTATCACAATTCCAGTGGGTCAGTTTACGTACACTAAGTTGACTGTGCCTTTAAACAGCTTGGAAAAAATCCAGATATTGATGCTTCAGAAGCTTCTGATAAGCTAATTGACAATCATTTGAGTCAATTGGAGGTGTACCTGGGGATGTATTTCAAGGCCTACCTTCAAACTCAGTGCCACTTTGCGTGACATCATGTGAAGATCAAAAGAAATCATCCAATATATATTTTTTTGTAGACCTCCACAAGTCTGGTTCATCCTTGGGAGCAATTTCCAGATGCCTGAAGGTACCACGTTCATCTGTACAAACAATAGTACGCAAGTATAAACACCATGGGGCCACCAGCCATCATACCGCTCAGGAAGGAGATGTTTTCTGTCTCCTAGAGATTAACGTACTTTGGTGAAAAAAGTGCAAATCAATCTCAGAACAACAGCAAAGGACCTTGCGAAGATGCTGGAGGAAACAGGTTACAAAAGTATCTATATCCACAGTAAAACGAGTCCTATATCGACATAACCTGAAAGGCCGCTCAGCAAGGACGAAGCCACTGCTCCAAAACCGGCATAAAAAAGCCAGACTACGGTTTGCAACTGCACATGGGGACAAAGATTGCGCTTTTTGGAGAAATGTCATCTGGTCTGATGAAACAAAAATAGAACTGTTTGGCCATAATGACCATCGTTATGTTTGGAGGAAAAGGGGGAGGCTTGCAAGCCGAAGAACAACATCCCAAACATGAAGCACGGGGGTGGCAGCATCATGTTGTGGGGGTGCTTTGCTGCAGGAGGGACTAGTGCACTTCACAAAATAGATGGCATCATGAAGAAGGAAAATTATGTGGACATATTGAAGCAACATCTCAAGACATCAGTCAGAAAGTTTAAAGCTTGTTCGCAAATAGGTCTTCCAAATGGACAATGATCCCAAGCAGACTTCCAAAGTTGTGGCAAAATGGCTTAAGGACAACAAAGTCAAGGTATTGGAGTGGCCATCACCATGCCCTGACCTCAATCCTTTAGAAAAGTTGTGGGCAGAATTAAAAAAGCGTGTGCGAGCAAGGAAGCCTACAAACCTGACTCAGTTACACCAGCTCTGTCAGGAGGAATGGGCCAAAATTCACCCAACTTATTGTGGGAAGCTTGTGGAAGGGTACATGAAACATTTGACCCAAGTTAAACAATTTACAGGGAATGCTGTCAAATTCTAATTGAGTGTATGTGAACTTCTGAGCCACTGGGAGTGTGATGAAAGAAATAAAAGCTGAAATAAATCATTCTCTCTACTATTATTCTGACATTTCACATTCTTAAAATGAAGTGGTGATCCTAACTGACCTAAGACATGGATTTGTTTACTTGGATTAAATGTCAGGAATTGTGAAACACTGACTTTAAATGTATTGTATGTAAAGTTCCGACTTCAACTCTTCATTTGTGTCATTTCATTTTTTATTTTACTGGTGTTGGAGTGCTGACACAGATGTATGGTCATAATTTGAGACAGTCCGCTACAGCAGGAAAATTATCATGCAGCAACAGGACATTTTAAATGTTTATGTGGCCAGGTTTTTAGGGGTTGATACATTTTTCATTAGGGGAAATCAAATCTGACATTTTATGTTGAAAATTACAAACTTCAGAAGACTTTTTAAACGTTGAATAGTTTGTATTTCTTCAGCAACAACATAGTGATCAAATTAAGATCCTACATCTGTAAATTTGTAATATACCTGAAAGCCTCCATTAGCTTGCATGAGCTCCAATGCAATTCCACAGAGGAGTCTGCTCTTAACTGCTTGCCTGACATCCAGCTGAGTCAAACTCAAAGGTATGCTTGAGGCAACTGAAAGCACAGAAGGCAGGGAAACAGACATACTGTATGTACTCAGGCACTATCAAGAAGATCCCTGTCACATCTACTCTGCTTCAGCCACCAACTCATTACTCTCACTGTCGGGGAACATCAAACAAATTCCACTAACGAGAGTTTGATAAGTGCACGGCAAGAGGACAGACAACCCGCTCACGACACCTGTCCTCACTCTCAAGACGGAGAAGAACAAAGTGAACGGAGGAAAATAAGGTGGGAAAGCAATATAACCTTTGGCCTCATCCCCAAAACACACTTGGGCTTGCCTGCCCAATGCTGGTTGCCTTTTTGAAGGCCCTCTAACTTTGATTTCAGTTTATAGTCTAACCGTTTAATACTGTGACAGAGGCTCAACATTCCCATTCTCACACAGACACCATTGCTTGGCAATTTCTAGGGTAACTTTGTTGGACTTTTTGGCTTCCTTTTGTAATCCTCTGCTGATGTGTCGGCCTACTATATCAGAGAGTGTGACAGCCAGGGTAATTCTTCTTGGCACTTGTTAGGCCAATATTTTTTTTACAGTGGCATAACAGCTAGAGAAGGAGAGGAAAGAACAGTGCAGGTTTTTCCTCGATACCAGCTGTCATGACGCTAGCCCTTTCAGTGAATTGGCTAGCAGAGATATGAACAACCCCCCCCCCTCTCTCCTGCTAGGATGGGGGGGACGTTTTACAACTTAACCCCCACATTATAAATTCCATAAAGAGACTCTCCCTGGCCATGCAGTATGGAGAGAGAGTTTCACAGTAAGACAAAGGGATCCTCCCGCCCAATTCTTCTCCATCCCAGAATTTGAGAACCATGTTCACATATTTGTGACCTCATGAAAGGCAATACAGCCACATTACCCTAACTCTGTTTATACTGGTGCCTCAGTTATGAGGTTTGCATCTAATTATTGTATAAAATGAATGAGTAAAGATAAAACTATTTGCTAAATGATGTAAATTGAACTTTTAAAATGAGAAAATCATCTTTCCTGTCAAATTTAACTAAGTCAGTAGCCACGCCCAAGTGAATAGGCATTGGTTGGAAATGATGAACCAACCCCTTTTCTACATTTCTATAAAAGCCCCCGTGACCCAAAGTCACCTAAATTCCAAATAACAGGAGGACTTGTCCTCATAAAAGGGCTCATTTCTAATGTCAACCTACAGGCCAGGAAATGTGAGAGCTTGCTCTACACGTGAAATGGTATGAACTCTGAACTATTGATCACTCAATAAGAAGTGAGTCCTAGATGACAGACTGCAGCTGGAAAGGTAGCAAATCTACTACGATAACACTGACCGACGTGAACGAATCTCCAGTGAGATGAACCTTTCAGACCACGTGACGACACAATGACCTGGAAGATTCGACAACGGACAGGGCAAACCAGAGAATCACATCACCAGCTTCACGTAAATACAATGCATTGCTTTTCCGAATGAGCGATCGTTAGTAGCATATGTATTTATGTGAGAATAGCTTCCCAGGTCCGATAAAGTCCCTTAGTCTTCCTTCCAAAACCCCTTCTCTTCTCTTGAATCATGTTATAACCAAACTGTTTTTGTTTAGTCCACCAGGGATGGTATAATGTTATTATGTATTGTATATTCTGTAATTGTTTAATTAGTTAGTTAATAAATAATTGAGCCAATTGGTATATGGATGATGTATAGTAAAGGCTGGGTTGAAGCAGATA
Source organism: Oncorhynchus mykiss (assembly GCF_057628025.1). Lineage (NCBI taxonomy): Eukaryota > Metazoa > Chordata > Actinopteri > Salmoniformes > Salmonidae > Oncorhynchus > Oncorhynchus mykiss. The sequence goes on from NC_143040.1 coordinate 64,978,931, forward strand.
ACCAACACCTTACAACGTTCAGATGAGACTGACAAAGGTAATAATAATAATTCATTAATAGAAGACTAATTGAACAGATATGAACATATCGGAATAGTTATACTCAGAAAATTCGCAATCTGAACATTTTCCAGGGTGCCCGTTAATTAAATGTACATGATTAGTTTAATCACGTAATAATAATTACAGAGAATTGATTTGATAAAATAACAGTCTTCACCTTTAATGATATTGAAGACTGAACTAGCTCTGATACCAGCTCTGATACCAGCTCTGATACCAATTCTGAACTCTTGACTGAGAGAGACTAATTGAGGCCACAGGGAAGGCTGACACTGCTAATTCTTTGAGCGTAATCAATGCCTTTCAGCAAGGATTTGGGATTGACAGAGGTGACCCAAAAGGCCTTGTGTACAATATAATAGCAGAGACACCTGTTCCATTGTCATAGCGTCGTCTGCCGTCGACATGCTGCACCACCATGGTGCAGGTGGCGTGTATGGGGTGGGGGGGCTGCCGAACAACCTCCCCCAACCTCCACAGGACACAGATGACTTTCAACAGCGCACGCCTCTCGCCCGCATATAGTGTGAATGAATCCGTGCAGAGCAGGAGGAGGTCCACTGCAAAGTGTCTGTTCTGCCTCGGCGTGGTTTGTTTGTTGATCCTGCATTGCCTCCTGTAGCTAGCATCCTGGTTTGTTTGTTGATCCTGCGTTTGCCTCCTGCGGCTAGCATCCTGAAACCAGCACCCCTGAAAGACCCGCAGCTCCGTTTGAGATATGGGCTGAGGAGAAGTTGCCTGTTTCGAAGGCATTGAAGGGAGGAAAGTGTTTTCTTCTTTTGCTCAAAGGCTCACTTTTGCTAATCCAGAGACTGGACTATCATTCAAGGCATTATCCCTGCATGGAGCCTCAGCGGCTGACCTCATTTACATGGATCTTGCTGCTGGTTGTTTCAGCTATAGTTGAAAGCCCTCTCACAGATCTGTTGAGCATACAACTTTATGGGCATTAAGCAACATTTTATATCCAATCTGTTGGGTTTAGTTTAAAGCAGTCCACGGAGACTGCTATGTAAAGGGTAACTCTGAAAGGGGGATCATCATCCTAGTTAATTTATGTAAAGGTCACGCTCCCACGAACACAGTATATCTGTGTAGCCTACATACTGTGGCTCCTCTGTAAGCAAATCTCCAGCTTCATCCTTTGATGAACAGCTTACTTCATGATTGAATTCTCTAGCTGGAATAACCATGTGAATGCCATTATAAATTCCAGGCATTAGAATGAACCTCTGGGGCCAGTTGCACCATTGGGCGTAAAAAAAAAATATATTGTTTTTTACCATTTTTGGGACTATCTGTTTTTCCATGTATGAATACGTTATTCAATGTGTTTCTATGGGCTAATAGCAGTAACGCCAAATACAATGTTTCATCAAATTATTTTTATTATATTATTTGTTTTATTCCTAAAGGGGTCCTAAAATTCAAAATCAAATAGCTTAATGATCCTTGGTATGACCCTCTTAATTAAAACAGTTTCATATTTTTGCTTAGTAGAACCCCCTACCCAGGCTTGGACTTTAGGTTGAACGCTAGGTCGGTCGTAGCTATTGTACCCCCTGTTGCACTATCTACAACCATTGTGATTCATTTTATTTGACTGTTATAATCTCCACCCGGCACAGCCAGAAGAGGACTGGCCACCCCTCAGAGCCTGGTTCCTCTCTAGGGTTCTTCCTAGGTTCCTGCCTTTCTCGGGAGTTTTTCCTAGCCACCGTGCTTCTACACCTGCATTGCTTGCTGTTTGGGGTTTTAGGCTGGGTTTTTGTACAGCACTTTGTGACATCAGCTGATGTAAGAAGGGCTTTATAAATACATTTGATTGATTTATCAGAGTTTACACCTGTTGCACCAACCAAAAAGAAGACTAGTCATAGCTAAGTCTGGCGCAAGCAATGCACGTTCTTGAGATTTGATATTTCATAACAGTGGTTGTTTGGCAGCGCCCATTACTAGGCTGTTACCATCCTCATGGCAATTCATATCTCCTTGCCCGTCACTTTGCATAGCCAACCACTATGCATTCATGTGTTCTTAACCACTACTGGATGGATCCAGAAAGACTTACTGTGGAAATAAATATCACTGTATTTCGAAAATATTGCATTGAGAGGCTAATGCAATTGAAGGCATGTAGTATCAAATGATTCCTAACTGAAACTTCCTAAGTCATCCAACCATTATAATAAATGTAAAGCAATAGCGCTGTAGTTGATCATTTCAGGATTGGGATAGCACCGTCTCCTTTGAGATGTCAATCAATGACAGATTTCAGTTTTCACTGAATCTCGATTTGGTTATTTGGTTAACATTAGGCTGGGGAATGTTAGTTAAGTTGAGGTGAGTGTTCATTGCCATTAGTCGAGTTGGCTCATCTTTTAGCAGGACTGATCAGAACATTTTGTTAGCATGTTAGGCTATGTAAATTACGTTGCTCTTCACTCGCGTAGTAGCCTATAGCTATTTCCAACCAAAGGCCAGTGACTCCTTACCAGGCGTAACACTTAGCAGGGTTTACACCCAGGTAGAGCAACAGGTCCGACGTAGAGCACATTTTACGTTGGACATAGAGTTACGACCCGCTTATGTCCAACTGGAAAACCTGGCCCTTGGGCCAATAATAGATGTTTTACATAACGGTTTTCATTATACAGATCTTCTCAAAGACTATTATCGTGTGCCACAATTTGTGTAAATGCATTGTTTATACAATCTGTCCATATATTACGTTTATTGTGTACATTCTGTTTATTGTGTTGTCACGAACCGGCTCAAAGCCCGTAACAAAGGGAGACAACGTGGAGAAAAGGAGTAACAAAATATATATTTATTAACTAAAGCAACTAAGGAAAATATACAATGATGTGTGTAATCAGTAATCAGTAGTGTAAGTGAGTTTTGCGTGCATGAATGTGATAATGCAGGGTGTTGAAAGGTGCCAAAGCAAACAAACAAAAAGCCACCAAGAACCACAACACAATCTACAAAGGTGTCTGCATGGAGAGAGTCTCCTCCATGAATGTGGAAGAGGTCCATTTATCCTGGGAGACACCTGGCCCAGGTGTTTCCCATGAAGCTGACGACCCTCCCAACTCCGCCCACCGGCATCCTAATAAGGAAACAAGAACAAAGACAGACTACAGCAGACAGAGTGGGAGGGTCGTCACAGTGTAGATTGTTTATTCTGTTTATTGTGTAGATTGTTTATTCTGTTTATTGTGTAGATTGTGTTTATTCTGTTTATTGTGTACATTGTGTTTATTCTGTTTATTGTGTACATTCTGTTTATTGTGTACATTCTGTTTATTGTGTAGATTGTGTTTATTCTGTTTATTGTGTAGATTGTGTTTATTCTGTTTATTGTGTACATTCTGTTTATTGTGTAGATTGTGTTTATTCTGTTTATTGTGTACATTCTGTTTATTGTGTAGATTGTGTTTATTCTGTTTATTGTGTAGATTGTGTTTATTCTGTTTATTGTGTGTACTCTATTTATTGTGTACATTCTGTTTATTGTGTGTATTCTATTTATTGTGTACATTCTGTTTATTGTGTGTATTCTGTTTATTGTGTATATTCTGTTTATTGTGTATGTTCTGTTTTTTGTGTGTATATTCTGTTTATTGTGTGCATTCTGTTTATTGGAGGGGGGGCTCTAGCACTGAAATCGAAGCCGTCTTCCTAGCCTCAGTATGTCAGCCTCGCTCCCCTGTAGACACTCGGCTAGGCCTCTGTCTGTCTGTCAGCCTGCCACATCACATCCAGAGAACACTGGATAGATTGCTCCTTCCAGGCCTGAAGTGGGGGCTGGCTGGCTGGCTTGCTTGTTTCATTCATTAATTCGCCTGCCTGCCTGCCGTCAGGTGATGGAATATATGATGTAACCTGGAGTGGACATGTGGCTTGGTGATGTGTGATGGATATGCTATCCTCAGAGATCTCTCTAAACTCGCATAAAACACAATAGGCCTTTGACTTGACATGCTCTACGTACAGTAGGTCCACATCGTCCTGAAGCTTTTGATGTGACAGAAATCGTTGTTTGTTTGATTTGTTGTGAATAATGCCTCAATCAGATAACTATAGTATTTCAATTTGTTGAGCTAGGCCATTCTTAGCCAGGCAATTGTTTTCTTACACCATGCATGCTACGGCAATGCAGTGTCCTGCTTGAAAACATTGTAATGCACTAAAAACAAATCACTGCCATAAAAGCAGGTAGTTATGAAAAGTTCATTGAGGAACTGAAGAACTTGGCAAATTAAATATTTTGGATGTTAGTCTTCTCCAGCGGCCGCAGGTGTTTATTTTCCTTTTGTGTGTCATTAATTTGATGGCCTGGCCCGGTGTTTTAATGCCTTCAGGTGTCATCACTGATTAGGGCCGTAAAACTCAAGTGTGGCTCTGGTACATGCCCAGCACTCTAAGAAGCCTGATCGCAGAGAGGCTCCGAGGAGGTGTTCCACCACCACTGTGTGCATTAACAGTCAGGCAGACCCGTTTAACCGGGCCACGAGGTTGTTTATTTTTAAACTGCCACTGACGTATTGAGTCACTGATCAATGAACTCCCCACTCACCTGGGATGCCACTAACCTGGCTTGCCACTCACCTGGGTTGCCACTCACCTGGCTTGCCACTCACCTGGCTTTCCACTCACCTGGCTTGCCACTCACCTGGGATGCCACTAACCTGGCTTGCCACTCACCTGGGTTGCCACTCACCTGGGTTGCCACTCACCTGTCTTGCCACTCACCTGGGATGCCACTCACCTGGCTTGCCACTCACCTGGGTTGCCACTCACCTGGCTTGCCACTCACCTGGGTTGCCACTCACCTGGCTTGCCACTCACCTGGCGTGCCACTCACCTGGGTTGCCACTCGCCTGGCTTGCCACTCACCTGGCTTGCCACTCACCTGGGTTGCCACTCACCTGGGTTGCCACTCACCTGGCTTGCCACTCACCTGGGATGCCACTCACCTGGCTTGCCACTCACCTGGGTTGCCACTCACCTGGCTTGCCACTCACCTGGGTTGCCACTCACCTGGCTTGCCACTCACCTGGCGTGCCACTCACCTGGGTTGCCACTCACCTGGCTTGCCACTCACCTGGCTTGCCACTCACCTGGGTTGCCACTCACCTGGGTTGCCACTCACCTGGGTTGCCACTCACCTGGCTTGCCACTCACCTGGCTTGCCACTCACCTGGCTTGCCACTCACCTGGGTTGCCACTCACCTGGGTTGCATAGTGTGTGTAGCCTATGTGTTTATGCGGTGGAGGCTCCTCAGAGGAGAAAGGGGAGTACCATCCTCCTCAGTAAATGTAATAAAATAGTGAAACATTACATTTATGCTTTTTAGATAACTCTATACTAAAGACATTGCATTCGAAAAGTATTTTCCACATTTTGTTACATTACAGCCTTATTCTAAAATGTATTAAATAGCTTTTTTTCCTCTCATCAATCTATACATAATACCCCATAATGACAAAGCAAAAACAGGGAGGTTTTTTTGCAAATTTATGAAAAATTAAAAATGAAATTTCACAAATACAAATATCACAAAAGGGGGTTCAATGTAAACAGTGGTGGCCATTTGATTAATTGTTCAGCAGTCTAATAGCTTGGAGGTAGAAGCTGTTAAAGAGCCTTTTGTTCCTAGACTTGGCGCTCCGGTACCGCTTGCCATGATCAGGGGTGTATTCATTCAACCTATTCTGTTGGAAAGCGTTTATTAAACAGAAGCAAACAGAACGAAACAGGGATAAACATACCTGCATTTGTCCAATAGAAACTCTCGTTTGCAACTGTTTGGGAAAATAGGGCGAAAATATGAGAATCATGTAGTATCCTAAACCTATCGATGTTACATTGAGCTGGGTGAATTGAATATGAATGACAGTCATCCAACATGCTGTAATAGAGATAAGGCCATGCTCATCAATGGAAAAAATAACACACAAAAAAAGCGTCATCCTTGATCTTAAAGGGCACCGACCGCCACTGGCCTTGAGGATATACAGTTGAAGTCGGAAGTTTACATACACCTTAGCCAAATACATTTAAACTCAGTTTTTCACAATTACTAGTAAAAAATCCCTGTCTTAGGTCAGTTAGGATCACCACTTTATTGTAAGAATGTGAAATGTCAGAATAATAGTAGAGAGAATTATTTATTTCAGTTTTTATTTCTTTCATCACATTCCCAGTGGCTCAGAAGTTTCCATACACTCAATGAGTATTTGGTAGCACTGCTTTTAAATTGTATAACTTGGGTCAAACGTTTCGGGTAGCCTTCCACAAGCTTCCCACAATAAGTTGGGTGAATTTTGGCCCATTCCTCCTGACAGAGCTGGTGTCACTGAGTCAGGTTTGTAGGCCTCCTCACTCAAACACTTTTTCAGTTCTGCCCACAACTTTTCTACTGGATTGAGGTCAGGGCTTTGTGATGTCCAGTCCAATACCTTGACTATGTTGTCCTTAAGCCATTTTGCCACATCTTTGGAAGTATGCTGAGGGTCATTCTCCACTTGGAAGACCCATTTGCGACCAAGCTTTAACTTCCTGACTGATGTCTTGAGATGTTGCTTTCAATATTTCCACATAATTTTCTCCCTCATGATGCCATCTATTTTGTGAAGTGCACCAGTCCATCCTGCAACAAAGCACCCCCACGACATGCGCTGTCATCCTCGTGCTTCACGGTTGGGATGGTGTTCTTCGGCTTACAAGCATCCCCGTTTTTCCTCCAAACATAACAATGGTCATTATGGCCAAACAGTTCTATTTTTGTTTCATCAGACCAGAGGACATTTCTCCAAAAAGTATGATCTTTGTCCCCATGTGCAGTTGCAAACTGTAGTCTGGCTTTTTTATGGCTGTTTTGGAGCAGTGGCTTCTTACTTGCTGGGCGGCCTTTCAGGTTATGTCGATATAGGACTCGTTTTATTGTGGATATAGATGCTTTCGTACCCGTTTCCTCCAGCATCTTCACAAGGTCCTTTGCTGTTGTTCTGGGATTGATTTGCACTTTTTGCACCAAAGTACGTTAATCTCTAGGAGACAGAATCGTCTCCTTCCTGAGCAGTATGACGGCTGCGTGGTCCCATGGTGTTTATACTTGCGTACTATTGTTTGTACAGATGAACATTGTACCTTCAGGCATCTGGAAATTGCTCCCAAGGATGAACCAGACTTGTGGAGGTCTACAATTTCTTTCCTGAGGTCTTGGCTGATTTCTTTTGATTTTCCATTGATGTCAAGCAAAGAGGCACTGAGTTTGACGGTAAGCCTTGAAATACATCCACAGGTACACCTCCAATTGACTCAAATTATGTAAATTAGCCTATCAGAAGCTTCTAAAGCCATGACATAATTTTCTGGAATTTTCCAAGCTGTTTTAAAGGCACAGTCAACTTAGTGTATGTACATTTCTGACCCACTGGAATTGTGATACAGTGAATTATAAATGAAATAATCTGTCTGTGTCACGCCCTGGTCTAAGTATTTTGTGTTTTTCTTCATGTATTGGGTCAGGCCAGGGTGTGGCATCGGGTTTTTTGTATTGTGGTGTGTTTTGTCCTGGGGTTTTGGTGTGTATGTATTGGGATTGTAGCTAGTGGGGTTATCTAGCAAAGTCTATGGCTGTCTGGAGTGGTTCTCAATCAGAGGCAGGTGTTTATCGTTGTCTCTGATTGGGAACCATATTTAGGCAGCAATATTCTTTGAGTTTGTCGTGGGTGATTGTCCTGAGTGTCTTGATGTTCTTGTTTGATGTTAGTTGACACAAGTATAGGCTGTTTTCGGTTTTTGTTTCGTTTATTGTTTTGTAGTGTTCGTGTTTAGTCGTTTACGTTTGTTTAAATAAACATGGATCGCAATCGACACATTGCAGTTTGGTCCGACTCTCCTTCACTATATGAAAGCCGTTACAGTCTGTAAACAATTGTTTTACAGAAAAAATTACTTGTCATGCACAAGGTAGATGTCCTAACCGTCTTGCCAAAACTATAGTTTGTTAACAAGAAATGTGTGGAGTGGTTGAAAAACGAGTTTTAATTAATGACTCCAACCTAAGTATATGTAAACTTCTGACTTCAACTGTACTTTGAATGCGTGTTGTGTAACTATGCCTATTTATGCAGTCTGTTTACACATTTTTGCCTCCCTGGTTCATCCAGTACAATCAGCTCCTTTGTAATCACTTGAAAAGGATAGAGTGGGTAACACAGTAGGCTATTCCCTCTTAGCCAGTCAATGTGATTCATTTTGAGCGATCACAACTGCAGTTTTGTGATACGAATCACTAAATGGGCCTCTCTGGTCTCTGAAGCTGCAAGCAATGGCCAGGCAGCCCTGCAGATAAGTGGGCTGCCCACTGGAAACGGAGCAGGCTGTGAGGGGTATTTACTTGCTCCACTGTATTCTGCTCTGAATGACACTACACTCGCTGAGGTAAACATACAAATAAATGACAGGAAAAAGATCAGAAAGCTCTTTTCAAAAGCTTCGAAAAGGTACTTTTCCTAGTTTTCTCCCCATCGTTGAATGCTTTTACGCTCTCCTTTCATCTCCCATTGTCTTTGTTCTGAAAGGTGAATGTCGATGCTCTTGTCTTTGCGCATAACTTGTCATTTTTCATTACAGACAATACCTCCCACAAACGTGTACGCCCTCGTTAATATGACACAATGACAACAACAAAGTGCCTCTGTGGCTTGTGAGCAGGAGCGCAGATTCTACTAGCCTACAATTTAGCCTTCAGTTCCACTGTCGACTGGAGCAAGCAAACATCACTTCCTGCCTTCTGACCTTGACTAACAAAGGAGCCAACTACCAGTAATTTTCTTCACACAATGAAATTGATTTACCAACTGATTGTGCTCCAACTGACTAGCCTGTATGTTTGGCCATGAGAAAAAGATGCACAAGTAATGGATCCAAGGATTTATTCATCTGAAAGTAAATTGACACTCCGACTTTTTCACTCTGCGGTTTCACACAGAGTAAATGAGTAAGCCAAACCTGTGACATGTTGTTTGGATAAGAGGATGTGAAAGAAAAGAGCAATCGGTTTTGTCGCCTCCGTTCATTTTTTATTGTGGATTCATTTAAATCTCGTCAAAAGGACACACCCCTGGCAAGTGCATATTTCTCGACTGGGCGATTGCCCCGTAAATAAAGTGAGCTAATTGTGTTGCCTGCGGCGGTGATGTGCAGCCTGACCTTATCAGAAGAGGCTCCGTCTCTCTCTCTCCATCCTCCTGCCTCTGTGACTCACCCACCCTCCTTACTCAGTCGAGCCTGGGAAAGGAAAAGGACGTTCTTTGCATCGCGGTAGATTTCAATAACCCCTCGACCGAAAAAGGAAAGAAGTACAGAGCGAGGGAAAAAGGGAAAGCAAGAAGGAAAGTGAGTGGTGTCCAGCAGCTTGTCCAGCAGCTCCCCTCGCCGCCTCAAGTAAACAGGTGATGCAAAATAACCCCTAAAGTGAGAAATGAACGAAGCAGGAGAGTTATAAATAAAGAAATTAGTGTGGGCTTTACTTGAGTTTATTGACGGCCCCTTGCCAAACATCCATCAGTTGGTTACAGCTGTTTTGGGGACGCCGGGGATGGAGAGCTGGAGGGCCAGGCAAGTTGATGGATCACCTACACGCAACGCCACCGTCACCACGGTGAACTCACCCTCAGAATTGAGGAGTCCTGTCTCTCTCTCTCTCTCTCACCCCACCTCTCTCTCTCTCTTCCATCTCTCTCTCTCTCTCTCTCTCTCTCTCTTCCATCTCTCTCCCCCCACCTCTCTCTCTTCCATCTCTCTCTCTCTCTCTTCCATCTCTCTCACTCTCTCTTCCATCTCTCTCTCCCCCATCTCTCTCTCTCCTCCATCTCTCTCCCCCCACCTCTCTCTTTCTCCCCCATCGCTCTCTCTCCCCATCTCTCTCTCTTCCATCTCTCTCTCTCTCTTCCATCTCTCTCACTCTCACTTCCATCTCTCTCTCTCTCTCTCTCTCTCTCTCTTCCATCTCTCTCTCTCGCTCTTCCATCTCTCTCCCCCCACCTCTCTCTCTCCCCCCACCTCTCTCTCTCCCCCCACCTCTCTCTCTCCCCCACCTCTCTCTCTCTCCCCCATCTCTCTCTCCCATCTCTCTCTCTTTCCCCATCTCTCTCTCTCCTCCATCTCTCTCCCCCATCTCTCTCTTTCTCCCCCATTGCTCTCTCTCCCCCATCTCTCTCTCTTCCATCTCTCTCTCTCTCTCTCTCCCCCTCTATCTACCTTTCCCTATTATTCTGCCCCTGTGTCAGCAACACCTGGATGTATCATACTAATAAGGTTAGAGCATCTTTGTTCCACCGGATGACAGCTTATAAATGACAGTAGCACAGGTCTCGTCCTCTGCTGGCCGGGCCAATCACCTCCGCAGGGGACTCAACCATGTGACTTCCAAACGGGAAGCTTAGTGGGGGTTGCAGGTTGCTGTTCACAGGAAAAGAAAGGAGTGGACACAGGCATTAGAGAAAAAAAGGATGGCATCCAAAATGATAAGTAATGGGCTGGAGAGAAATGACAGCCTAGAACCAATATGACCGCCAGGGCCTTGTTATTACTCCCAGATGTGTGCACCAGTGGCAGAGAACCTGACACTTTCTGTTTAATAATGTTACCACCAAGCTATCTCGAGTTAAATACTCTGCCTCAGAGGCTCGGTTTATGACCACCACTGAGGGCAGGATATTGTGTGTATGCCTGTGTTTGTTCATGTGTGCGTGTCTGTATGGGTTTCCGTTAGCCGGTAATTGCCGGCTTTTGGCACGATAAAATAAAAGCCGATAAATACAATTGTAGCCGGCCAAATTGTCCACCCCGATTTCACTCTTCTGCACCAGTCTCTCACTCCTTGCCAGCATGGGCCTGCTGCTGAGGAGAGAGAGGGAGGAGCCTTGAACTAGGCTACTGTTGATTGTGAATATGGAGACATTTTTCATTGAAGTAAAAACTCAAGTTAGAGAGTATGTCTAATGAAATGAAACTCCTACAAGGTTTAATATTGTAGAGGACAGAAGATGAGGAGAATGTTGATGCTGCCAAATGCAGTTTACTGTGCCAGTCGCTTTCTAGTAGAAAGCAATTCTGGAACTTTTATTTATTCAATTCATATTTTAAATCATTTGTTTTTATTATTATTATTAATATTGTACAGTGGGGCAAACAAGTATTTAGTCAGCCACCAATTGTGTAATTTTCATCATAGATACACTTCAACTATGACAGACAAAATGAGAAAAAAAATCCAGAAAATCACATTGCAGGATTTTTTTATGAATTTATTTGCAAATTATGGTGGAAAATAAGTATTTGGTCAATAACAAAAGTTTATCTCAATACTTTGTTATATACCCTTTGTTGGCAATGACAGAGGTCAAATGTTTTCTGTAAGTCTTCACAAGGTTTCCACACACTGTTGCTGGTATTTTGGCCCATTCCTCCATGCAGATCTCCTCTAGGGCAGTGATGTTCTGGGGCTGTTGCTGGGCAACACGGACTTTCAACTCCCTCCAAAGATTTTCTATGGGGTTGAGATCTGGAGACTGGCTAGGCCACTCCAGGACCTTGAAATGCTTCTTACGAAGCCACTCCTTCGTTGCCCGGGCAGTGTGTTTGGGATCATTGTCATGCTGAAAGGCCCAGCCACGTTTCATCTTCAATGCCCTTGCTGATGGAGGAAGGTTTTCACTCAAAATCTCACGATACATGGCCCCATTCATTCTTTCCTTTACACGGATCAGTCATCCTGGTCCCTTTGCAGAAAAACAGCCCCAAAGCATGATGTTTCCACCCCCATGCTTCACAGTAGGTATGGTGTTCTTTGGATGCAACTCAGCATTCTTTGTCCTCCAAACACAACGAGTTGAGTTTTTACCAAAAAGTTATATTTTGGTTTCATCTGACCATATGACATTCTCCCAATCTTCTTCTGGATCATCCAAATGCTCTCTAGAAAACTTCAGACAGGCCTGGACATGTACTGGCTTAAGCAGGGGGACACGTCTGGCACTGCAGGATTTGAGTCCCTGGCGGCGTAGTGTGTTACTGATGGTAGGCTTTGTTACTTTGGTCCCAGCTCTCTGCAGGTCATTCACTAGGTCCCCCCGTGTTGTTCTGTGATTTTTTGCTCACCGTTCTTGTGATCATTTTGACCCCACGGGGTGAGATCTTGCGTGGAGCCCCAGATCGAGGGAGATTATCAGTGGTCTTGTATGTCTTCCATTTCCTAATAATTGCTCCCACAGTTGATTTATTCAAACCAAGCTGCTTACCTATTGCAGATTCAGTCTTCCAAGCCTGGTGCAGGTCTACAATTTTGTTTCTGGTGTCCTTTGACAGCTCTTTGGTCTTGGCCATAGTGTATGACTGTTTGAGGTTGTGCACAGGTGTATTTTATACTGATAACAAGTTCAAACAGGTGCCAGTAATACAGGTAACAAGTGGAGGACAGAGGAGCCTCTTAAATAAGAAGTTACAGGTCTGTGAGAGTCAGAAATCTTGCTTGTTTGTAGGTGACCAAATACTTATTTTCCACCATAATTTGCAAATAAATTCATAAAAAATCCTACAATGTGATTTTCAGGATTTTTTTCCTTCTCATTTTGTCTGTCATAGTTGAAGTGTACCTTTGATGAAAATTACAGGCCTCTCATCTTTTTAAGCAGGAGAACTTGCACAATTGGTGGCTGACTAAATACTTTTTTGCCCCACTGTATATGATTGTTATTTTTTTAGGCCTATTTATTAATCTAAACCAGTTCTTTAAATATGCCAACCATGTTTTGCATAATCAATTGTCCTATAAATTAAAATCTTCCCAGTCATTTGTGTGTGTGTGTGTGTACAGTACGTGTGTGTGTGTGTGTGTGTACAGTGTGTGTGGGTGTGTGTTTACACTATGTGTGTGTGTGTGTGTGTGTGTGTGTGTGTGTGTGTGTGTGTGTGTGTGTGTGTGTGTGTGTGTGTGTGTGTGTGTACAGTATGTGTGTGCGTTTGTCTTTATTTCACTTAGACTTTTCAGCAGGGGAGGAGGTCAGGTTGATATTGCAGAGCACTGCACTGCCCAGCATGGAGTTATTAGCATTTCAACCACCTATTTGGCCTCTCACACCAGAGTGGTTGGAGTGAGATGCACAGGGAGAGGAGAGTGAGAAGAAGAAGATGAGGGAGACATTCAAGACACATACTATTAAAGAAGATCTAAAGGGAAAAAAATACTGCTTAAAACTGAATTAGCAGGTGTTCCCAGGACATTTCAGTCACCTCCCACCTCCCATCCTGGACAGGAAATTTGCACCGAGCCACAGTGCTGCGGGGACATACTCTTTTTCACCTAAACCTAACTACAGTAATGGATGTTACTGTTTCATCTGGGAGCCACAAAGATGAAGTAAACTAATGTCATCGCTGAATTGACATGGTTTGCTATTTCATGCAGCCACAGAATAGAAAGAAGCTAAACAAATGATTCTGTATTGGAATTTCACATTGATATCGCTCAACTTTTAACATTCGCGCAAAGTAATGATACTGGGTGTGTATGTCTGCCTCCAGTATAATATGGTAAAGTTGGCCTTGTGGGCCGTCCAACAAATAAGACCAAGTACATCCAAAATCCATCAGATTAACCAATTAAACCAGCAACACAAATTATTCATCATCCCAGGCATTTCATTTTGACTAACCAATCGCAGTGAAATTAGATCAAATTTAGTCATGATCAGTGTCATATATTTTATTCAGGTAAACTGTAGATAGGCTTGATAGCGGCATTGGCGTTGTTGGTTCGCTAGCAAGTAAAACGTTGCACATTGACGTTACACATTGTTCACTTTTGGGAAAACGGATCCAGCCACTTGGTAGCTAGCTATCGTTAGTTCAAATAAATCTAAATGACGTACAAATATACAACTGCAATTGTAAACTGTAAAGTATAAACCCGCCATAGTTTCATTTATGAATGAGGTCCCAGGCAGAGGGTTCTCAGTTAAACATGAACGCACATCTGGACTCGCATTGGACAGTCCTTGATGTATAACACCGTACACCGGGGAAATGGCGTGAAAAGAGTGTGTCACCAGTGCTCACACTTCCTAGAGCATGGCTTATGATCTCTCATGATGGGGCGGTTAGACAGGATCGCCATGAATCCCAGCAGGCTCCCAGAAGTCGGCAGGTCATTATCCTTCGAAGCGCCGCAATCCCTATTCCAGTCAAATCCCCCGAAGTAGAATGCAGCCGAGGAACGTGGGGAGAAGGGAGTAAGGGTCTGACAACAGTCAGTGCTGTTGTGTTTTTGTTGAGGACTGGGAAGAAAAAAAAATATTATTTTGGGTCTGGAAGTAGGGGGAATAGGGGTTGGTTGCTGATGACAGTTGAAGGAGAGGGGAGTTCGCTGAAGGGTACGGTGCGCCGCGTGAGGCGGAATCGACTGCAGTGTCATCACTTCTGACCATAAATTCCACCAGTCCTTGCAGTCTGGAGTTCATTTTCTCCAGGGCTATTTTTAACTGCCGGCAGAACAGTGCTACTTGGGTTTGAAGGCTTGTGTTGCTCCAGGCTGCAGGAGCGTCACTTATCTGTAAGGCTTCTTTTTTTCTCTGTGACTGAGGGAACTTCTGTGGAGGGAGGAACACTGAAGGTTTTGCATTTGCTTTGTAATTTGGAAAAGCTTCAAACCGTTCTGCGGTGAATGCATCTCGGACTCAGAAGTTTTTAGTTATATACAGAGCAAAACAATGTTTTAGTGATTTAGGCCTATCTATACCACAATACAGTGTCAAATGAGGTACAGTATAGGACTATAGTTTATTATATTTGGAAGAATGAGCATTAAAACTTTGCAAGGACACTCATTCATGCAACATTTGGCCCAGAATATAATTTAGTTTCAGATGGATAAGGAAAAAAGTACTCTGCAAAATAGCCTTCATGCAGATTATTATTTTTATTGTGCTTTTCAATGCATGGTCAGTCATAGTTGTTTTGTTTGGTTACACCCTCCTGCAGGTATGCCAAATGGTGCCTATTAACTTAGCATAATGTTATTCATTTAAGCATTCCCTCGCTTAAAAGTAAATAAATGCCACCAAACAGATTCATTTTATGCCTCTGCAATCCCATGGTGCATTAAATGCTGTGGATCCACCGGGACACCCTAGTGTGCCTTTTAATAGTCTAAACTAAGTTGTAACTTACTTCAGGGCCAAGCACTAGTTAGCCACTCATCATGTCTACCTCTAAGAATAAGAAAGTCTCTCCCAGGTCTTCAGCCACATTTGATGCACTGCCATACAGTAGTATCTCACTGGAAACACGGTCTTGTCACTGTCTGCCACTGTAGTCATGTTACGCTCCATCACACTATAGTCCAGCACTGGGTGGTAATCTGAGGATTAATGACAGTTGTACATCTGCCAGTCATGTCGTCGAGCCCCACAGATGGTGAGGGACCATAGGGACTCTCTCTCTCTCTCTCTCTCTCTCTCTCTCTCTCTCTCTCTCTCTCTCTCTCTCTCTCTCTCTAGGTTGGGACCGCTGGCAGTGGGGGCCTTCCAGGAGAGGCCAAGCCCACTGCGTTCTGCAAGTTCTACGAGCGAGGAGACTTCCCCATCGCTCTGGAGCATAACACCAAGGGAAACCAAATCGCATGGAAGGTAGGTTACCACAAAGCATTCACTACTACACCAGTCTGTTGAGACGGTACAGAATGTGGATGCAAACAGTGTACATTGGAGGTGAATAACTTGAATTACCCCTGTACTGTACAATACTGTATGCCATTCATCATGTTCATCATTAGATGCATATTATATGGTATCCCTCTAATATTGTATGCCTTTACACTCACCCTAAACCTTCAGCAGGCTCTTGTACTCACAGTTTGATGATGGTGTCAATGATCTCCATGATACTGCATGTGATCTGTGTCATATGTGAAACACACAATCAAACTTTTCCAATGGATCCAGGATGTCGCAATAGGTCAAGGTTAATGTTGGATATAGCCGTGAGGACAACGGTCCAGACAGACGTCTCAGCATGTCTTTCTCCATCTGGGTCTGTATTGTTCAACACATCCCGTGGGCCCAGCAGTAAGATTACTCCTTCTACTAATAACCACCATTTTTTATTTAAGCAATAAGGCCCGAGAGGTTGTGGTATATGGCTAATATACCAGCCGTGGGCTGTATGCAGGCCCCTTTGACTTATTCCACATTTTGTTACGTTACAGCTTTATTCTAAAATGGATTAAATAAAAAAAAAATGTCCTCATCAATCTACACAAAATACCCCGTAATGACAAAGTGAAAATAGGGTTTTTAGAAATTTTTGCAAATGTATTATAAATAAAAAACAGAAATACCTTATTTACACAAATATTAAGACCCTTTGCTATGAGACTCAAAATTGAGCACAGGTGCATCCTTTTTCCATGGATCACACCCAAGGAGACTCAAGGCTATAATCGCTGTCAAAGGTGCTTCAACAAAGTACTGAGTAAAGAGTCTGAATAATTATGTAAATGTGATATTTCAGTTTTTTATATTTTAATACATTTGCACAAAAAAAAAATAATGTTTTTGCTTTGTCATTAAAGGGTATTGTGTGTAGATCGATGACAAAAACAACAACAATTTAATCAATTTTAGAATAAGGCTGTAACATAACAGAATGTGGAAAAAGTCAAGGGGTCTGAATACTTTCTTCAAGATATATTCCTCAAGGTAACGGAATTTCAGGGAACACTCTTAGTTGGGGGTGACATCAATTTTTGTCTGGATCCGATTCTGGATAGATCCTCAGCTAAAGCATCCTCATTGACTGTCAGCCAAATGCACTCTATCATTTATGAAAGACTTAAATTGAAAAGACGCATGGAGACAGCTCCACCCTCAAGATAGGGATGACTCATTCTGCTCATTCTGCATAGCTCTCATATTTGGAGTGATGTTTCCCCCCTATCAGCACAGGTAATCCATAGAGTTGTGGAAACTGAGTATTTATCCAGAACTATCTCAGATAATTCTCCCTCACACTTTCTGTGTGGATGCTGGATGGAGTTCAAGGGACCTATAGATGGCGCCTAAACTCTTTTGAAACAGAAGCAGAATTATGTCACTTTATCAGAGACCAAATTACGTTTTTCTGTGAAACCAACTGTCCGTCCTCT
This sequence comes from Oncorhynchus mykiss, assembly GCF_057628025.1. Taxonomy (NCBI): domain Eukaryota; kingdom Metazoa; phylum Chordata; class Actinopteri; order Salmoniformes; family Salmonidae; genus Oncorhynchus; species Oncorhynchus mykiss. Next base: position 64,996,216 of record NC_143040.1, read on the forward strand.
CGCAATAGTTTGTAATCTGGGATACATTAAAGGCCTTTCCTAGGGGTCAAATCATTTCCTATACCAAAGGTCTACCAAATCATTTCCTATACCAAAGGTCTACCAAAGAAATACACTGCTGAATTGAATGAATTGGAGTCCTATTAGTACAAAAATAACAACAAGAAGTATACCGCTCGTTAGTGAATAAAAAATTAAAATATAATACCTTAAGTCAGTGGTACTCATTGCGTGGTCACCCTAATGATTTTCCTATTTTCCATTCATAATACATAACAATGATACATTTTCAATTCAATGTCTTTAATGCAGGCCTGAATCACTTCATTGAATATATCTATTGTTCCCTGGATGGCAGATAGATGGCAGTATAGAGCAGCTGTTGAACAGAAAGGCCGAAATAGAACGCAACTGCTCAGCTACAGCAACCGACACTTAGCTACACTTAGCTACATTAGCTACTAGCTAATTTTTCAGTCTGGTAGACATGGATTGATTTATTTTAAAAAAGAAACGTAAATCTATTGACAATGAAAATGAGGGGGAAGAGCTGGAGAACAACGTGACAGCTATGAACCACCAGAGAACCAGGAAAGTCAGGAAGATGGCAGCGGGGAAATGCAGCTAGCTAACGTGGCTAACGTAGTTAACGTGGCTAACGTGGCTAACGTAGCTAACGTGGCTAAAAGAAGGATACGGTCGATTCAAACAGAACACGGAAAGTTCCCAGAGAAATGGACAGACAAATATTTTTTTGTACTGCATAATGTGACTAGCTCACTTTGTCTTATTTGCCAGAAGCTAGCCATTTGTTTTAAGCAAGGAGATTTAGAGTCACATTTCCAGTCACACCATGCCCACCTTGACAAAACACATCCGCCACAAAGCAACCTCAGAAATAACAAAATAGTGCAACTCAAAAGACAACAACAAATGATGGACAGATCTAGCACTGTTGCAGAGAAAACGACAGAGGCTACATATGAGATTGCTTGGATACTCACGAGAAACAAGAAGGCCTTCACAGATGCGGGGATTGTCAAATAATATGTTTTGGTCTCAGCCGAAATATTGCATGCTGATTTCACAAACAAGTAAGCTATTTTAATAAAGCAAATGTAAGGGACTGTAACTCTCAGACTCGACCATAACAAGACACATAGAAGACATTGGTGAGGACATCGGTAAGCATCTGATTACTGACATAGTACTGCGCTTGATGAAAGCACTGATGTAAGTGACATTGGTGAGGACATCTGTAAGCATCTGATTACTGGCATAGTACTGCGCTTGATGAAAGCACTAATGTAAGTGACATTGCCCAATTATGTGTTTGGGTCCTCTTCCCTCAAAACGATTCGTTCAGAGAGGAACACTTATGTTTACTGCTCCTTCAGGGACCAACACGAGGAGAAGATGAAAGCCCTTGTTACATTTTTTGCTGATAATAATATTACCTGGTCAAATCTGGGATCTGTGTGCATTGACAGCGCCCCAAACATACGAGGGAGGGAGAAGGGACTCAACAATGAACATAGTGATACAAAAACAGAGAAAGAGACTGACCAATGCACACCTGGATTGCCTCACAAGGATAGCAACAACAGACTATACATTGAGAATGAATTCAGTCAAGGAGCAGAAGGGACATTTTCGCTCATCCAACTACTGAGGTAACCCTTAATATGGGTCTTATACATGTGATGTAGCCTATGTGATGTGTGTATGTATATATTTGTGATGTGCTGTTCATCAAATCAATTGCATGTGCTCTATTGCTCTGAATTTGCTCTCAATTGATAATTGATCATATTGGAAGAAAAATTATAACAAATTAGAGATCTGTGAGGCCCTCTGAATGATTGTCTTAACCCAAAGTGGCCCCTTGTCACGACTTCCACCGAAGGTGGCTCCTCTCCCTGTTCGGGTGGCACTCGGCGGTCGTCGTCGCCGGTCTACTAGCTGCCAACGATCCCTTTTTTTTTTTCGTTTGGTTTTGTCTGTCTTGTTATTCACCTGTGTCTAGTTTAGGTTATTAGTGGGGTATTTAATCTCTCCCTACCCACTTGGTTTTGTGCTGGATTGTTCGTGTAGCTGTCAATTGTTTGGGTTGCGTTTTGGTTTGTTCCGTTGAACAGGTGTTTTTTCGGGACTCCTTTTCTACGGCTATTTCCACGGCTAACAGTTATACATAAAAAAATAAGGATCCTCTACAATGCTCTTCCAAGGGTGAGCCTGGACAAATTAACATGGGATTATAGTCTAGGAGGTCTCCACCTACCACATTTCAAGATGTATTACTGGGCAGCACAAATTAGATTTCATTTAATTCTTATTTGAAAATGAACCAGCCTCTTCTTGGACTCAGATGGAAAGGTTTGTTCCTAATGAAGAGGTTGGGAATAATATTATCTACAAGTGGAACCCCAAGACTATATCAACAAAAATGAGCAATCCCTGTTTCATCAATTTAGCAAGATCTTGGTATGAAATTCGTACATTATTTGGTCCGAAACAAGACTTGTCACCCAAAACAACCCTGTGGCTGCTGCCAATGATCTTGGATAGCAAAAATTTTCAACATACAGTAGATGGGCTACTTATGTCATTTAGAACACTGTTGTATACAGTAGATGGGCTACTTATGTCATTTAGAACACTGTTGTATACAGTAGATGGGCTACTTATGTCATTTAGAACACTGTTGTATACAGTAGATGGGCTACTTATGTCATTTAGAACACTGCTGTATACAGTAGATGGGCTACTTATATCATTTGAGCAACTGAAAGAGAAATAACAGTTATCCAAGAATCATTTATTTTGTTATTTACTGTTAAACTTTCTCAGAAGCACTCTTGGATATATGACTTTACCAAACCTATCAAGTATTGAACAACTACTCCATGATAACCATGACTCATATAGATTTACATTACCAGTCCAAAGTTTCAGAACACCTCAAGGGTTCTTGTAGAATAATAGTGAAGACATCAAAACTATGAAATAACACATATGGAATCATGTTGTAACCAAACAAGTGTTAAACAAATCTAATAATATTTTATATTTCAGATTCTTCTAATAGACACATTTTGCCCTGATGACAGCTTTGCACACTCTTGGCATTCTCTCAACCAGCTTCATGAGGTAGTCACCTGGAATGCATTTCAATTAACAGGTGTGCGTTGTTAAAAGTACATTTGTGGAATTTCTTTCCTTCTTAAAGCATTAGAGCCAATACTTGTGTTGTTTTTTATTTATTTCACCTTTATTTAACCAGGTAGGCAAGTTGAGAACAAGTTCTCATTTACAATTGGGACCTGGCCAAGATAAAGCAAAGCAATTTGACACATACAACGACACAGAGTTACACATGGAGTAAAACAAACATACAGTCAATAATACAGTATAAACAAGTCTATATACGATGTGAGCAAATGAGGTGAGATAAGGGAGGTAAAGGCAAAAAAAAGGCCATGGTAGCGAAGTAAATACAATATAGCAAGTAAAACACAGGAATGGTAGATTTGCAGTGGAAGAAAGTGCAAAGTAGAAATAAAAATAATGGGGTGCAAAGATGCAAAATAAATAAAATAAATACAGTAGGGAAAGAGGTAGTTGTTTGGGCTAAATTATAGGTGGGCTATGTACAGGTGTAGTAATCTGTGAGCTGCTCTGACAGTTGGTGCTTAAAGCTAGTGAGGGAGATAAGTGTTTCCAGTTTCAGAGATTTTTGTAGTTTGTTCCAGTCATTGGCAGCAGAGAACTGGAAGGAGTAGCGGCCAAAGAAAGAATTGGTTTTGGGGGTGACCAGAGAGATATACCTGCTGGAGCGCGTGCTACAGGTGGGTGATGCTATGGTGACCAACGAGCTGAGATAAAGGGGGACTTTACCTAGCAGAGTCTTGTAGATGACATGGAGCCAGTGGGTTTGGCGACGAGTATGAAGCAAGGGACAGCCAATGAGAGCGTACAGGTCGCAATGGTGGGTAGTATATGGGGCTTTGGTGACAAAACGGATTGCACTGTGATAGACTGCATCCAATTTGTTGAGTAGGGTATTGGAGGCTATTTTGTAAATGACATCGCCGAAGTCGAGGATTGGTAGGATGGTCAGTTTTACAAGGGTATGTTTGGCAGCATGAGTGAAGGATGCTTTGTTGCGAAATAGGATGCCAATTCTAGATTTAACTTTAGATTGGAGATGTTTGATGTGAGTCTGGAAGGAGAGTTTACAGTCTAACCAGACACCTAGGTATTTATAGTTGTCCACATATTCTATGTCAGAGCCGTCCAGAGTAGTGATGTTGGACAGGCGGGCAGGTGCAATCGGTTGAAGAGCATGCATTTAGTTTTACTTGTATTTAAGAGCAATTGGAGTAGCAGTTGTGACTAGGTATACAGAAGATAGCCTTATTGGGTAAAATACCCAGTCCATATTATGGCAAGAACAGCTCAAACAAGCAAAGAGAAACGACAGTCCTTCAATTACTTAAAGACATGAAGGTCAGTCAATACGGACATTTCAAAAACTTTGAGTGTTTCTTCAAATGCATTTGCTAAAACCATCAAGCGCTATGATGAAACTGGCTCTCATGAGGACCTCTACAGGAATGGAAGCCCCAGAGTTACCTCTTCTGCGGAGGATAAGTTCATTAGAGTTACCAGACTCAGAAATTTTAGCCCAAATAAATGCTTCACAGAGTTCAAGAAACAGACACATCTTAACATCAAGTGTTCAGAGGAGACTGTGAATCAGGCCTTCATAGTCACATTTCTGCAAAGAAACCACTACTAAATGGATACCAATAATAAGAAGAGACTAGCTTGGGCCAGGAAACAAGAGCAATGGACATTAGCCCAGTGGAAATCTGTCCTTTGGTCTGGAGTCCAAATTGGAGATTTTTGGTTCCAACTGCTGTCTTTGTGAGACGCGGTGTGGGTGAACGGATGATCTCCACATGTGTTTTTCCCACCGTAAAGCATGGAGGAGGAGGTGTGATGGTGCTTTGCTGGTGACACTGTCTGTGATTTATTTAGAATTCAAGGCACACTTAATCAGCATGGCTACCACATCATTCTGCAGCGATACACCATGCCATCTGGTTGGGCTTAGTGGCACTATCATTTGTTTTTCAACAGGACAATGACCCAACACACCTCCAGGCTGTGTTAGGGCTATTTTGCCAAGGAGGAAAGTGATGGAGTGCTGCATTAGATGACCTGGCCTCCACAATCCCCCGACCTCAACCATATTGAGATGGTTTGGGATGAGTCGGACCGCAGAGTGAAGGAAAAGCAGCCAACAAGTACTCAGCATATGTGAGAACTCCTTCAAGACTGTTGGAAAAGCATTCCAGGTGTACGCTGGTTGAGAGAATGCCAAGAGAGTGGAAAGCTGTCATCAAGACAAAGTGTGGCTATTTTAAGAATCTAAAATATATTTGAATTTATTTAACACTTTTTTTGGTTACTACATGATTCCATATGTGTTATTTCATAGTTTTGATGTCTTCACTACTATTCTACCATGTATAAAATAGTAAAAATAAAGAAAAACCCTTGAATGCGTAGGTGTACTAAAATGTTTGACCGGTAGTGTATATCCAGAGTGTACTCACTGCTAATGCAACACTGCCCAAAACCAGATGTGCATAAGTCAAGAGAGCGATGGGAATCCGATTGGAACACTACAACTGAAGAGGGGCTGTGGTCAGACTTATGCCAAGATAGTGTGTCAGCAACCATCAGCTCTACTCTAGATACAGACTACATTACAACTTCTGACACCTCAGAGCATACATAGATATAACCCTGAAATGTTAGCAATGTGTTTCAGATATGGAACAACAGAAGGCACTTTTTTTGCATTCTACCTGGCATGTGATACCCTGGCCTTTATTATGGAGGTCCCTTTCCCACTTGACCCTGAAATATGCCTTCTGGGTAACTTCACAAATGTGAATTTGAGGAATAACCTCAACATCAAATTGACAGAAATCGCCCTTGCCACTGCAAGAAAATGTGTTGCATTGACATGGAAATCAGATTCCCCTCTTTTACAAAATGGCTCTCTGTAATGAATAAGTGTATTCCTATGGAGAAGATTACCTATGCTTTAAGAAATAAATTGAACTACTTTGTGAAAATATGGCAATCCTTCCAGTACTATATGGAAACACATCCATTGGGGTTGGTGGATGTGAGCTTGTAGATTGTTGTAGCTACTGTCTCTCTGTAATGTACTGTTTGTATTGTTTTGTGTATTTGTTGGTATCTCTTGTCATTTGTCTTATTTAGTCATTATTAGTAGTATTAGTATTCTAATTTTTTAAAAATAAAAAAATACTGAGTAACCTGTCTACGATATTGGTTCCCAATTGGGGATCAACCCTCCCACGTGCAGCTGAAACGGTGGCGCATGGAACGCAAAAATATTCTTAAAAATATTTAACCTCCACACATTAACAAGTCCAATAGCTCAAATGAAAGATAAACATCTTGTTCATCTAGCCAGCAAGTCAGATTTCTAAAATGTTTTACGGCGAAAACATAGCACATATATATGTAAAACCACCACCAGACACAGCTCATTTCAATAGCCAAAACATGCAATCAACAAACGCAGGATTAAAAAATAAATCGCTCACTAACCTTTTGAAAATCTTCATCAGATGACAGTAATATGACATATTACACAGTACATATTTTTTTTTTTCAATAATATGCCATTTATATCCATAAATGTCCATTTACAGTGAGTTCACCTTCAGAAATTACTCAAAAATGCCCGCAGGAAATCTATGTAGCGCGGCAAGATAACGTAAATAGACATCATAAACTTTGATTAAATATACATGTTCTACATATAGTTAGAAAGATACACTGCTTCTTTATGCAACCGCTGTGTTAGATTTATTTTTAACGTTACAGAAATCGCACACTATTCCATATGCTGAGACAGCGCTCAGTTCCAAGCTACATTTCCACGTAATGTTGGAGTCAACAGAAACACAGATTTAAGCATAAATATTCCCTTACCTTCGATGGTCTTCGTTCAGAATGTTCTGGAAGGCTTCATACTTACCCAATACATCGTTTGGTTTCAAGTCTTGCGTCTTTGTATTAGCTACTGCTAATAACATCAGCTGAAATGCACCCAAAACGTCCTCTGGTCCGGATAAGTTGCGCATCAAAACTTCAAAATTACACATTATATGTCGACTAAACAGGTCAAACTAAGTGCAGAAGCAAGCTTTATGATGTTTTAGACGTGCAAAACAAACTTCAATTCAATCGGCCATCGTCTGCCCTTCTCTTGAGTGCTGGAAACAAAGGAATGGCTGGGACCAATTCGCGCCCATACGCACAGCCTATTCTCTCGTGGCACGCACTAATTTCACTCCCATAGGGTCAATTCTCGCGGGATTTGAACGATTTGAAGCTCTAATGAAAGAGGACATCTAGCGGAAGAGATAGAAAGTGTCTCCAGAATCATAGCTCGTTGGGAAGGGTGGGGGCCATGACGTCAAAGTTGCTCCAACTTTCATGGCCACAAAAACTAGTTTGGAAGAATGCCTGCCCTGTGAGTTCTGCTATACTTACAGACATAATTCCAACGGTTTTAGAATCTTTAGAGTGTTTTCTATCCAATAATAATTTTTATTTGCATATATTAGCAATTTTTGACAGATTTTTTTTCCAGTTTACTAGGGGTACCCAATCTCTCCAAAGGGGGCGTATGTCTGCCATATCCTTAACAGGGTAAAGGGTGTGAATACTTATGTAAATGTGATATTTCCATTTATTTTATTTTGTTACATTTCCAAAAATGTCTAAACCTGTTTTTGCTTTGTCATTATGGGGCATGTGTGTAGATTGATGAGGGGGGGAAACAATCAATTTAAGACTATTGTTGTAACGTAACAAAATGTGGAACAAGTGAATGGGTCTGAATATTTAACGAATGCACTGTATATACAAAGTATGTCCACACCCCTTCAAATGAGTGGATTTGGCTATTTCAGCCACACCCATTGCTGACAGGTGTATAAAATCGAGCACACAGCCATGCAATCTCCATAGACAAACATTGGCAGCAGAATGGCCTTACTGAAGAGCTCAGTGACTTTCAACGTGGCAACGTCATAGGATGCCACCTTTCCGATAAGTAAGTTTGTCATATTTCTGCCCTGCTAGAGCTGCCCCGGTCAACTGTAAATGCTAATATTGTGATGTGTAAACGTCTAGGAGCAACAACGGCTCATACAAGCTCACAGAACGGGACCGCCGAGGGCTGAAGCGCGTACCGCGTGAAAGTCATCTGTCCTCTGTTCCAACACTCACTACCGAATTCCAAACTGCCTCTGGAAGCAACGTCAGCACAAAACTGTTCGTCAGGAGCTTCATGAAATGGGTTTCCATGGCCAAGCAGCCGCACACAAGCGTCGGCTGGACTCTGGAGCAGCGGAAACGTGTTCTCTGGAGTGATGAATCACGCTTCACCATCTGGAAGTCCAACTAATACATCTGGGTTTGGCGGATGCCAGGAGAACACTACCTGCCCTAATGCATTGTGTCAGCTGTAAAGTTTGGTGGAGGAGGAATAATAGTCAGGGGCTGTTTTTCATGGTTCGGGCTAGGCCCCTTCCGGTGGAGAGAAATCTTAATGCTGTAGCATACAATTACATTCTAGAAGATTCTGTACTTCCAACTTTGTAACAACAGTTTAGGGAAGGCCCTTTCCTGTTTCAATATGACAATGCCGAAGCGAGGTCCATACAGAAATGGTTTGTTGAGATCGGTATGGAAGAACTTGACTGGCCTGCACAGAGCCCTGACTTCAACTCCATCGAACACGTTTGGGATGAAATGGAACGCTGACTGCAAGTCGGACCTATTCACCCAACATAGACCGCTGCGCCACTCGGGAGCCCTAAGGCACTGCATCGCAGTGCTAGAGGCGCCACTACAGACCCTGGTTTGATCCCAGGCTGTATCACAACCGGCCGTGATGGGGAGTGCCATAGGGCAGCGCACAATTGTCCTGGTTAGGATTTGGCCGGTGTAGGCTGTCTTTGTAAATAAGAATTTGTTCTTAATTAACTGGCTTGCCTAGTTAAATAAATGTTAAATAAAAAACATCAGTGCCTGACCTCACTAATGCTTCTCAGAAGAGTGGAAGCAAAGCGGGGACCAACTCCATATTAATGCCTATGATTTTGGATTGAGATGTTCAACGAGCAGGTGTCCACATACTTTTAGCCATGTAGTGTATATTGGCCATATACCACAAAACCCTGAGGTGCCTTATTGCTATTATAAACTGTTTAAAAATGTATTAGAGAAGTACAAATACATGTTTTGTCATACCTGTGGTATACGGTCTCATATACAGCATTCAGGGCTTGAACAACCCTGTTTATTAAGTAAAACTCTGCTCTCACAGCGTTGCGAGGTTTTCCACAACTTCTAAACCAGAGCCATCACCACTGCACTTAATGACATTTAGAAACGTAAGCAAGGCTAAATTAATCAAAGCATTTTCTTCAGTTTTTCTACTGCTCCAAAGAGAGAGGCAGCTCACTCTTCACTGTCTCCAGGTGAAAACATTGTGAAAGCATCTGCATTAATTATTAATGTATAGTGTTCAAATGAATATTGTGTGTTGGCGGTGCGCTTTTACCACAATAATGGCTTTCTTTGTCCTCTTATGAAAAAGCTCTCAGCAAAACCGGAATCGTTGGATGAAATTGTTTGCTGTCATATCTAATGCAGCTGTAATGCCTTTGATTTCACCTGTCTGACTTCTTCTAATTCTCCTTGTCTGTCTGTTTCATTGCTCCCCCACTGTGAGGGTTTATGTGAGAACATCTCAGAGGGATGAGTGTTCATGTGTATACTAGCATGTGTTGGTGTTCTGAACTAGCATGTGTTGGTGTTCTGAACTAGCATGTGTTGGTGTTCTGAACTAGCATGTGTTGGTGTTCTAAACTAGCATGTGTTGGTGTTCTGAACCTGCATGTGTTGGTGTTCTGAACTAGCATGTGTTGGTGTTCTGAACTAGCATGTGTTGGTGTTCTGAACTAGCATGTGTTGGTGTTCTGAACTAGCATGTGTTGGTGTTCTGAACTAGCATGTGTTGGTGTTCTGAACTAGCATGTGTTGGTGTTATAAACTAGCATGTGTTGGTGTTCTGAACTAGCATGTGTTGGTGTTCTGAACTAGCATGTGTTGGTGTTATAAACTAGCATGTGTTGGTGTTATAAACTAGCATGTGTTGGTGTTCTGAACTAGCATGTGTTGGTGTTCTGAACTAGCATGTGTTGGTGTTCTGAACTAGCATGTGTTGGTGTTCTAAACTAGCATGTGTTGGTGTTCTGAACTAGCATGTGTTGGTGTTCTGAACTAGCATGTGTTGGTGTTATAAACTAGCATGTGATGGTGTTATAAACTAGCATGTGATGGTGTTATAAACTAGCATGTGATGGTGTTATAAACTAGCATGTGATGGTGTTATAAACTAGCATGTGTTGGTGTTATAAACTAGCATGTGATGTGTTATAAACTAGCATGTGATGGTGTTATGAACTAGCATGTGTTGGTGTTATAAACTAGCATGTGTTGGTGTTCGGAACTAGCATGTGTTGGTGTTATAAACTAGCATGTGTTGGTGTTATAAACTAGCATGTGTTGGTGTTCTGAACTAGCATGTGATGGTGTTATAAACTAGCATGTGTTGGTGTTATAAACTAGCATGTGATGGTGTTATAAACTAGCATGTGATGGTGTTATAAACTAGCATGTGATGGTGTTATAAACTAGCATGTGATGGTGTTATAAACTAGCATGTGTTGGTGTTCTGAACTTGCATGTGTTGGTGTTATAAACTAGCATGTGTGGGTGTTCTAAACTAGCATGTGATGGTGTTATAAACTAGCATGTGTTGGTGTTATAAACTAGCATGTGTTGGTGTTATAAACTAGCATGTGATGGTGTTATAAACTAGCATGTGTTGGTGTTATAAACTAGCATGTGATGGTGTTCTAAACTAGCATGTGTTGGTGTTCTAAACTAGCATGTGTTGGTGTTATAAACTAGCATGTGTTGGTGTTCTGAACTAGCATGTGATGGTGTTATAAACTAGCATGTGATGGTGTTATAAACTAACATGTGTTGGTGTTATAAACTAGCATGTGTTGGTGTTCTAAACTAGCATGTGTTGGTGTTATAAACTAGCATGTGACGGTGTTCTGAACTAGCATGTGATGGTGTTATAAACTAGCATGTGATGGTGTTATAAACTAGCATGTGTTGGTGTTATAAACTAGCATGTGATGGTGTTATAAACTAGCATGTGCTGGTGTTATAAACTAGCATGTGTTGGTGTTATAAACTAGCATGTGATGGTGTTATAAACTAGCATGTGATGGTGTTATAAACTAGCATGTTTTGGTGTTATAAACTAGCATGTGATGGTGTTCTAAACTAGCATGTGTTGGTGTTCTAAACTAGCATGTGTTGGTGTTATAAACTAGCATGTGTTGGTGTTATAAACTAGCATGTGATGGTGTTCTAAACTAGCATGTGTTGGTGTTCTAAACTAGCATGTGTTGGTGTTATAAACTAGCATGTGTTGGTGTTATAAACTAGCATGTGATGGTGTTCTAAACTAGCATGTGTTGGTGTTCTAAACTAGCATGTGATGGTGTTATAAACTAGCATGTGTTGGTGTTCTAAACTAGCATGTGTTGGTGTTATAAACTAGCATGTGTTTGTGTTATAAACTAGCATGTGTTGGTGTTATAAACTAGCATGTGATGGTGTTATAAACTAGCATGTGATGGTGTTATAAACTAGCATGTGTTGGTGTTCTGAACTAGCATGTGTTGGTGTTATAAACTAGCATGTGTTGGTGTTATAAACTAACATGTGATGGTGTTATAAACTAGCATGTGTTGGTGTTATAAACTAGCATGTGATGGTGTTCTGAACTAGCATGTGTTGGTGTTATAAACTAGCATGTGATGGTGTTATAAACTAGCATGTGTTGGTGTTATAAACTAGCATGTGTTGGTGTTATAAACTAGCATGTGTTGGTGTTCTGAACTAGCATGTGTTGGTGTTCTGAACTAGCATGTGATGGTGTTATAAACTAGCATGTGTTGGTGTTCTGAACTAGCATGTGTTGGTTTTATAAACTAGCATGTGTTGGTGTTATAAACTAGCATGTGATCCGCCCATCCGTTTGGGTAGAATAACAGCACCTTTTTTTGTCAGTGTTTTATTCTCTCCTCTTGTCTACTTTTAAAACCCCTCCAAACAGAGTAGTCTCGCAGAAGAGTAGTCGCGCAGTGGAGAGTGGGTAGTGGATATTGGGTAGTGGATAGTGGGTAGCGGGTAGTGGAGAGTGGATGGTGGAAAGTGGGTAGCGGGTAGTGTTTAGCGGGAGGTGGAGAGTGGGTAGTGGAGAGTGGGTAGTAGAGAGTAGGTAGCAGAAATTGGGTAGTGGATAGTGGAGACTGGATAGTGGACGGTGGAGAGCGGAGAGTGGGTAGCGGGAGGTGAAGAGTGGGTAGCGGGAGGTGGAGAGGGTAGCGGGAGGTGGAGAGTGGGACCATTTCAGGTTGTCTGTGATGTGTATGCCGAGGAACTTAAAACTTTCCACTTCCCACTATCCACTCTACTAGGTTTTGCTGAGCTTACTTCATGCAGGAGATTGGTGGGTGGAGTAGGGCACACCTGTGAATGCTCAGCTGTGGCATAAAGCCACTGCCCCTCCACCCCATTCAGCAAGAGGTTCCTCTCTCCGTGCATACCTTTGGTTGTTTCGTTGTGGTTTTGGCAGTTGACACCTAATTTACTGACCTTCATGCCTCATCTGATTATTGTTGTGATTGTTGTACTTTATTTATGGAATAAACTCACTTTGTTATTCCTTTACTAGTGTGTGATTTCCCATTGTTTGTTACAATCTTGAGCCAGGTTGTAACAGGCTGTGTGTTTGCACTGAGCAACCCTCAGGACAGAGGTTCAAGACTGTGGCTCTGGATCAATCTTGGCTGGAGAGTTGGCTATAGGACGAAAAATAAAATGGAAAAGTGGAAGAGGGCAGGAAAATATTTGGCTTAAGGTGCACGAGCCCAGTGTGTGTGTTAACTGCATTTGTGTGATTGTAGAGTGTATGTGTCTGCGGTCAAGAGTTCACAGTCCCTGCCCCCACAAAGATGGGCTCTGTGTTTTTTGTCTACGTGTGAGAGGGGGAGCAGGAAAGTGGCAAATGTCCTCGTGATGGCATGCCTCTGAAATTGACCGTGAAATAGCCACAAACAGCAGGCTGAATATCATTGGTTACATACAGGTGTCCTATTCATTTTACACTTTGGGTAAAAAGTCTCCTCCGTTCATCCCCCTTTCTGTGCAGTAGGGAGCAGCAGCGCTTGGCTCTTCCTCCTCTAGGCTCCTACGCAATCCGTCTCTCATGTCTTTCACAATCCCCCCCCCATCTCCCACTTTACTTCTTAATCACATTTCTGAACCGTGGGAGAAGTACTAAAGAAAAACTCTGGCCTGGTCCCTTTGAGACTTTGTTCAATTTGCCTAAACAAAGTAGAATTAAAGTACAGCAACCTTTCTGTCCAGTCATGATCAGAGGAGAAAAGAACATGGATTACTTTCCCCTGTAATATACTGAACAAAAATATAAACGCAACATGTAAAGTGTTGGTCCCTGAAAAGTAAAGATCCCAGAAATGTTCCATATGCACAAAAAGCTTATTTGTCTCAAATGTTGTGCACAAATTTGTTTACATCCATTTTAGCGATAATTTCTCTATTGCCAAGATAATCCATTCACCTGACAGGTGTGGCATATCAAGAAACTGATTAAACATGATCATTACACAGGTGCACCTTGTGCTGGGGAGAAAAAATGGCACTCTAAAATGTGCGGTTTTGTCACACAACACCATGCCACAGATTACTCATGTTTTGACGGAGCGTGCAATTGGCATGCTGACGGCTAGAATGTCTGCCAGAGCTGTTGCCAGAGAATTACATTTATTTCTCTACCATAAGCCACCTCCAACGTCATTTTAGAGAATATGGCAGTACGTCCAAACAGCCTCACAACCGCAGACCACGTGTAACCACGCCAGCCCAGGACCTCCACATCCGACTTCTTCATATGCAGCTGTTCAGGGAAGCTAGAAACCATTATACACAGGCAGTTAGAAAAGCCAAGGCTAGCTTTTTCAAGCAGAAATTTGCTTCCTGCAACACTAACTCAAAAAAGTTCTGGGACACTGTAAAGTCCATGGAGAATAAGAACACCTCCTCCTAGCTGCCCACTGCACTGAAGATAGGAAACACTGTCACCACTGATAAATTCACTATAATTGAGAATTTCAATAATGTCACGAATCTCGCCGAAGATGGTGCCTCTTCCTGTTTGGGCGGCGCTCGGCGGTCGTCGTCGTCGGCCTATTAGCTGCCATCGATTCCCCTTCAGTTTGTTTCTGTTTATTGGGTTTAATTAGGGACACCTGTTTTGAGTTAGTGTTTATTTGTAGGCTATTTAAGGGCACTAGGCCCGCTGGGTATTTGTGCGGGCTTGTTTCCTGTTATCTATGTATGAGTGTTATCAGTATTTTTCCGGACAGTTTTTAGTACGTTGTATTTTGGGACGGGTTGTTTCATGCACCCTGGTGTTTTGCATGTCGTGGTTCCACAGTCTATGGAATAAAATATCCACATACTGAATTACCTGCTCTCTGCGCTTGACTCCTCCACTCACCATCGTTAGAAGTTGTAACAAATAAGCATTTTTCTACGGCTGGCCATGCTTTCCACCTGGCTACTCCTACCCCGGTCAACAGCACTGCACCCCCCACAGCAACTCGCCCAAGCCTTCCCAAGCATTTCTCCTTCTCCCAAATCCAGTCAGCTGATGTTCTGAAGGAGCTGCAAAATCTGGACCCCTACAAATCAGCCGGGCTAGACAATCTGGACCCTTTCTATCTAAAATGATCTGCCGAAATTGTTGTCACCCCTATTACTAGCCTGTTCAACCTCTCTTTCGTGTCGTCTGAGATTCCCAAAGATTGGAAAGCAGCTGCGGTCATCCCCCTCTTCAAAGGGGGGGACACTCTTGACCCAAACTGCTACAGACCTATATCTATCCTACCCTGCCTTTCTAAGGTCTTCGAAAGCCAAGTCAACTAACAGATTACCGACCATTTAGAATCTCACCATACCTTCTCTGCTATGCAATCTGGTTTCAGAGCTGGTCATGGGTGCACCTCAGCCACACTCAAGGTCCTAAACGATATCTTAACCGCCATCGATAAGAAACATTACTGTGCAGGTGTATTCATTGATCTGGCCAAGTCTTTCGACTCTGTCAATCACCACATCCTCATCGGCAGACTCGACAACCTTGGTTTCTCAAATGATTGCCTCGCCTGGTTCACCAACTACTTCTCTGATAGAGTTCAGTGTGTCAAATCGGAGGGTCTGCTGTCCGAACCTCTGGCAGTCTCTATGGGGGTGCCACAGGGTTCAATTCTTGGACTGACTCTCTTCTCTGTATACATCAATGATTTCGCTCTTGCTGCTGGTGAGTCTCTGGTCCACCTCTACGCAGACAATACAGTGCCTTGCGAAAGTATTCGGCCCCCTTGAACTTTGAGACTTTTTGCCACATTTCAGGCTTCAAACATAAATATATAAAACTGTATTTTTTTGTGAAGAATCAACAACAAGTGGGACACAATCATGAAGTGGAACGACATTTATTGGATATTTCAAACTTTTTTAACAAATCAAAAACTGAAAAAGTGGGCGTGCAAAATTATTTAGCCCCTTTACTTTCAGTGCAGCAAACTCTCTCCAGAAGTTCAGTGAGGATCTCTGAATGATCCAATGTTGACCTAAATGACTAATGATGATAAATACAATTCACCTGTGTGTAATCAAGTCTCCGTATAAATGCACCTGCACTGTGATAGTCTCAGAGGTCCGTTAAAAGCGCAGAGAGCATCATGAAGAACAAGGAACACACCAGGCAGGTCCGAGATACTGTTGTGAAGAAGTTTAAAGCTGGATTTGGATACAAAAAGATTTCCCAAGCTTTAAACATCCCAAGGAGCACTGTGCAAGCGATAATATTGAAATGGAAGGAGTATCAGACCACTGCAAATCTACCAAGACCTGGCCGTCCCTCTAAACTTTCAGCTCATACAAGGAGAAGACTGATCAGAGATGCAGCCAAGAGGCCCATGATCACTCTGGATGAACTGCAGAGATCTACAGCTGAGGTGGGCATGGGGCTCTGTTCATAGGACAGCAATCAGTCGTATATTGCACAAATCTGGCCTTTATGGAAGAGTGGCAAGAAGAAAGCCATTTCTTAAAGATATCCATAAAAAGTGTCGTTTAAAGTTTGCCACAAGCCACCTGGGAGACACACCAAACATGTGGAAGAAGGTGCTCTGGTCAGATGAAACCAAAATTTAACTTTTTGGCAACAATGCAAAACGTTATGTTTGGCGTAAAAGCAACACCCTGAACACACCATCCCCACTTTCAAACATGGTGGTGGCAGCATCATGGTTTGGGCCTGCTTTTCTTCAGCAGGGACAGGGAAGATGGTTAAAATTGATGGGAAGATGGATGGAGCCAAACAGGACCATTCTGGAAGAAAACCTGATGGAGTCTGCAAAAGACCTGAGACTGGGACGGAGATGTGTCTTCCAACAAGACAATGATCCAAAACATAAAGCAAAATCTACAATGGAATGGTTCAAAAATAAACATATCCAGGTGTTAGAATGGCCAAGTCAAAGTCCAGACCTGAATCCAATCGAGAATCTGTGGAAAGAACTGAAAACTGCTGTTCATAAATGTTCTCCATCCAACCTCACTGAGCTCGAGCTGTTTTGCAAGGAGGAATGGGAAAAAATGTCAGTCTCTCGATGTGCAAAACTGATAGAGACATACCCCAAGCGACTTACAGCTGTATTAACTTAAGGGGGCTGAATAATTTTGCACGTCCACTTTTTCAGTTTTTGATTTGTTAAAAAAGTTTGAAATATCCAATAAATGTCGTTCCACTTCATGATTGTGTCCCACTTGTTGTTGATTCTTCACAAAAAAATACAGTTTTATATCTTTATGTTTGAAGCCTGAAATGTGGCAAAAGGTCGCAAAGTTCAAGGGGGCCGAATACTTTCGCAAGGCACTGTACCATTCTGTATACTTCTGCCCCTTCTTTGGACACTGTATTAACAACCCTCCAGGCAAGCTTCAATGCCATACAACTCTCCTTCCGTGGCCTCCAACTGCTCTTAAATACAAGTAAAACTAAATGCATGCTCTTCAACCGATCGCTGCCTGCACCTGCCCGCCTGTCCAACATCACTACTCTGGACGGCTCTGACATAGAATACGTGGACAACTACAAATACCTAGGTGTCTGGTTAGACTCTAAACTCTCCTTCCAGACCCATATCAAACATCTCCAATCCAAAGTTAAATCTAGAATTGGCTTCCTATTTCACTCATGCTGCTTGTAAAACTGACCATCCTACCAATCCTCGACTTCGGCGATGTCATTTAGAAAATAGCCTCCAATACCCTACTCAACAAATTGGATGCAGTCTATCACAGTGCCATCCGTTTTGTCACCAAAGCCCCATATACTACCCACCATTGCGACCTGTACGCTCTCGTTGGCTGGCCCTCGCTTGATACTGGTCGCCAAACCCACTGGCTCCATGTCATATACAAGACCCTGCTAGGTAAAGTCCCCCCTTATCTCAGCTCGCTGGTCACCATAGCATCACCCACCTGTAGCACGCGCTCCAGCAGGTATATCTCACTGGTCACCCCCAAAACCAATTCTTTCTTTGGCCGCCTCTCCTTCCAGTTCTCTGCTGCCATTGACTGGAACGAACTACAAAAATCTCTGAAACTGGAAACACTTATCTCCCTCACTAGCTTTAAGCACCAACTGTCAGAGCAGCTCACAGATTACTGCACCTGTACATAGCCCACCTATAATTTAGCTCAAACAACTACCTCTTTCCCTACTGTATTTAATTTATTTATTTTGCTCCTTTGCACCCCATTATTTTTATTTCTACTTTGCACATTATTCCACTGCAAATCTACCATTCCAGTGTTTTACTTGCTATATTGTATTTACTTTGCCACCATGGACTTTTTTTTGCCTTTACCTCCCTTATCTCACCTCATTTGCTCACATCGTATATAGACTTGTTTATACTGTATTATTGAAAGAATGTTTGTTTTACTCCATGTGTAACTCTGTGTCGTTGTATGTGTCGAACTGCTTTCCTTTATCTTGGCCAGGTCACAATTGTAAATGAGAACTTGTTCTCAACTTGCCTACCTGGTTAAATAAAGGTGAAATAAATAAATAAAAATAAAATCTGTGGGATCGTCCAATGAAACAAGAGTATTTCTGTCTGTAATAAAACCCCTTTTTTTGTGCAAAACTAATTTTGATATGCTGGGCTTGGCTCCCCAATGGCAAGGGCATAGGCCCACCCACTGGGGAACAGGACAGAGAGAGAGACTTTGTGTGTGCGCACATGGTGACAGTGTGTGTCTGTGTGCATCTTTGTGTGTGTTCGTAGTAGAGAGAATACTAGGTATTATAAATGTCGAGGGCAAATTGAAAGCGGCAAGGTTGTTTTTCCGAGCAGATAATTTGCCTCTGGCTCTCTACTACAGCTGTAATGTGGCTCACTCAGGTACAAGCTTTACACTATGAGGAACATGTGTTGCAGACAGATAAGAGGTGAAGTGGGAGTCTCTCTCTCCCCCATGTGTCTGGCCCCCTGTCATCACGTTGGAGGTTGGAAGCCAACGGCCTGGTCGCCTGGAACAGTTACTCAAAGCCCTCCACGGCGGGGAGAGCACGATCCACAGGGGCTCTGCAATAAGGAGACATGGCAGTCGTTTGGCTCTCGGTTATAATGGATGAGATGAGAGGATGTCTGTTTCCCCTGTCTCCTCAGTCAGAAGCAAATGCAGCCTCCAGCCTACCAGCCAGACCTCCAGACCCCTAAAAACTATTTTATTTAATTACAGCATCTCTCAACTACTTTATCCTCTACCTGCATCTCTCTGCTGCCTCGGTCCTTTGTGTCTGTCTGAGTCCTCTTTTCTCTCTCCGGGGTTTTTCTCTATATATTTTTTCCTCCTCACGTTTTCCTCCTCACACCCAATGTCCATCAAATGCAAAATGCGTTTTTGTTTTGCTCCATGTGTATCCCGCATTTCCCGTACTTGATGCACATGTGCTTTTCTTTTCAAGAATCTAAAAAGCTAGCTAGTTGAAGGATGTGTGTATACTTCCATTTGTACCATCACACGGTAAAGTGTAACAGTATAGCTTTAGACCGTTCCCTCGCCCATACCCGGGCGCGAACCAGGGACCCTCTGCACACATCAACAACAGTCACCCCTTGAAGCATCGTTACCCATCGCTCCACAAAAACCGCTAGCCGTTTCACATCCAATTACAAAAGCAATGCACGAGTTCAAAAAAATTAACGCATGCGCTACACAGAATGCACCGCAGTCTAGGGCAGCACACCCAACGCAGCGTTACGGACTGCTACATTGACAATGAATGACTTCCCTTGATGCATCTGGTAGACATGAAACATTAGCCTCTCTCGTATTCCTTTTGGTCGTTTTATAGAGTCAAGGGGCTAAGCGGGGAGGCATTTCATAAGTACATCAATGCAAACCTGATTCCTTCCCGCAAAACACCTCAGCTCGGGGAGGGATTAGTGAGATGTGAGGGAAACAATCAATTCATCTGATCAAGCGGTTAGGAAATGGAGAGCGTAAACGTTCCCTAGGGGATGGATATCCACCTCCCATCGAGCCAATTGGGAGGAGGGAGGGAAAGGGGGAACGTTTGTGGAGACTGATTTAGTGGAATTTTATTGACAGCCCCTGTGTTTAAGTGATCAATTAATTGTTCATCATCTAAATTGCTGATTTTGTATACAGTACCTTGGACATAATGGTGTTATTGGCATGGAGCAGTTGGTGTTGTATCACTTTATATGGAATCATTTTGAGTGATGGTGCTGAATTATATGACACATATGACTGGTAGTCCAGTGGTTCCCAAACTTTTTATAGTTCCGTACACCTTCAAACACACTAAAATGGCACCGACAGAGATGGTGGCCTCACTTCCTGGTCTTGTGTTGTTTATGTATTATTTCTTACACTGTTACCCCAGGAAATCTGAAGTCTTATTACATACAGCCAGGAATAACTATTGGATATAAAAGCAACGTAAACTTACCAACATTACGACCAAGAATACGACTTTCCCGAAGCGGATCCTAAAGTTCGGACCACCACCCAGGACAATAGATCTAATCCCAGTAGCCGACCCAAAACAACGGACCAGCAAAAGGGGCAGACGGAGCGGCATTCTGGTTTTACACCATCCGTACAGATACCAACACATCTTCACCACCAAAGTCCACTTGATGTCACAAAGCTGTCCAGTACTTAAAAAATATCCTTTCCTGTTGTCCTGGCTTCCAGTGGCTTGCAGAAGAAGATATCTTCCTTAATTGACTCCCCATAAACGTAACGAACATATACCAGGAGCTGTGCCAGGCCCGCCACGTCTGTTGACTCATCCAGCTGTAACGCATAGAATTCACTGGCTTGTATGTGAAGCAGTAATTGTTTCAAAATTCCACTGATTC
Organism: Oncorhynchus mykiss; assembly: GCF_057628025.1. Classification (NCBI taxonomy): domain Eukaryota; kingdom Metazoa; phylum Chordata; class Actinopteri; order Salmoniformes; family Salmonidae; genus Oncorhynchus; species Oncorhynchus mykiss. The sequence goes on from NC_143040.1 coordinate 65,016,987, forward strand.
GTCGTGAAACAGTGTTGTTTGATGAAGGCTTGTCTGCATTGTTATTTTGGCCTATTCCCCCAGCATTGTCCCAGTCATATCCACTGCAGCAGGAAGAATGAAGTCCTCCACAATAGTTTGGGGCTTGCCTGTCCTAGCCAGTCGATAGCTCACCATGTAAAATGCATCCAGCCCCTTCTTATTAATGGTATCTGTTGCTTTTATACATGTCTTACTAATCCGGTGGCTTATTTTTCAAATTTGCATGTTTTGTTTCTAAATGTCTGTACAAGAGTGACGGTTTCATTGAGTTGTGAGATAATACTTCTGCACATATAACACACTGTGGCTGAGGAAAGGCACTACTCCCAATATAAGTGAACCCCAAATCAATGTAGTTATCATATTAGCGCCTCTTCGATGGTCCAATATCCCTGTCTGTTCTTCGGGGCTTTCCCGGGTAAGGGGGCAGTAGCTCTTTGGCTGCATCAGATTCTGATGCAACTGTCAGTGTGCATGCTAGTTGGGCTAACAACAAATGTTGAATTATTGGATGCTAGCATTGGATGTGCTCGTGGAAGCAGAACAACTTGTGTCGTCGACAGGTGCAGGTGTAGTACTGCAGGTAGTAGCAGTACTACCAGTAGACCTGCTATGTGTCGCTATGGACGCGGGCCTTACTTTTTTTTAACCATTTATCAATTTTCAAGCAAACAGAATGAGCAGCAACTATGTTTGGCTACATATGGACTGTTAGTGGAAATCCCCGAGAGAGTAACGGTTAATGTGATTGGATGTTCATTATTTGACTAGGCTACCTTTATTTGACATTGTGTTGTTATTTCGCTGTACACTAGATGGTTTAATTTAATTTAATTTTTGGCAGTAAAACGATGCTACTCAGGCAAGAAAAAAACCCAAATGTATAGCCCCGTTGGAAAATATAAATGGACTGTTTGAAAATGTGAAGAAAGAAATATATCTAAATTATAAATATTTTAAATGTGAGTCACATTTTTATTTGGCGTACCCCCGACAGCATTGCGCGTACCCCGGAAGGCCATGCACGTACCCCGGAAGGCATTGCACGTACCCCTGCTTGGGAATACCTGCTGTAGTCCAAAGTGGACCAATTTTCTGTAGAGGACAATGCTGGCTTTTTGAGAATTCTTGAAACGAGGCCCATAAGCTATAATGCCTGAAAAGTCTATACATAACGTGCATTCGCAAAGTATTCAGAAAACTTGACTTTTTCCACATTTTACAACTTTGTAGGTGACCAAATATGTATTTTCCACCATAATATGCAAATAAATTCATTAAACGTCCTACAATGTGATTTTCTGGATTTTTTTTCTCATTTTGTCTGTCATAGTTGAAGTGTACCCATGATGAAAATTACAGGCCTCTCTCATCTTTTTAAGTGGGGAGAACTTGCACAATTGGTGGCTGACTAAATACTTTTTTGCCCCTCTGTATGTCAATAAGATATTTCTGTTTTATTTTTTATAAATTTGCAAAAATTTATAAAAACTTGTTTTTGGCTTTGTCATTGTGGGGCATTGTGTGTAGATTGATGAGGAAAATGTTTAATTTAATCCATTTTAGAATAAGGCTGTAACATAACAAAATGTGGAAAAAGTCAAGGTGTCTGAATAGTTTGCGAATTCACAGTACTTACCTACCCAATTTCAATCCCTTTTTTGGAAATATCCTTGTCTCAATTCGCTTGGTGCTGATATACCTTCCCTTGACCATATACAGTATATCTGACATTTTATCTTCTCAGGGGTCATAAGACCTTAGTGAGCAAATATCTGAAAATACAGGATAAAATTGGGTTAACCATGCACACACGCTCACTAAGACTCACTAAGAGCTTTGCACTCTGCAGGGATAGTTTTGTGTTATAAGGAAGAAATGAAACACAATAAGGGAGAGAAGAGGGGGATTACTGTACGGTATGAACATGCCCCGGGGCTCAGGAAAAGAAGAGAGAAGAAGAAAAGAAGGAGGATTCTAAGTGGAAAAGCTATTCTGTTTTTTTTTTTTACAAGAGAGTTGTCCTCAAAATAACAACTGTACAACAGCATTAAGGCCGTGCCTCCCTGCCTGGCTGTCCTCCTGTGTCCCTGTCTGCCTGTGTCCCTGTCTGCCTGTGTCCCTGCCTGCCTGTGTCCCTGCCTGCCTACCTCCCTGCTTGCCATCCTGTCTCCCTCCCTGTCTGCCTGTCTCCCTGCTTTCCCAACCGTCTCCCTGCTTGCCTGCCTGTCTCCCTGCCTGGTTGCCTGTTTCCCTGCCTGGCTGTCTCCCTCACTCCCTCCCTGCCTGCCTCCATGCCTCCCTGCCTGCCTCCCAGGGGCGGCAAATAGCCTAGTGGTTAGAGCCAGTAACTGAAAGGTTGTTAGATCGAATCCCTGAGCTGACACGGTAAAAATCTGTCAAGGCAGTTAACCCACTGTTCCTAGGCTGTCATTGTAAATTTAAATTTGTTCTTAACTGACTTGACTCGTTAAATAAATGTTAAATACAAAAATAATAATAATAATAATCCCCCATGCCTGCTTGCTTCGTTGCCTCACTGGAGGGGGTTTGATGTGTTGGCGGAACGCTGTGAAGCTGGAATGGCCGGTCGAGCTGCTGGAACGTTGGTTGCACATACGCGGAGAGATCTGATCTTCAGGATAATTCCCGCCAGCCACCCCTTAGTGTTTCATAGCACATTCGACGCTCACCTCCTTGCGAAATGGTACAATTGCAAAACAGATTTTGAGAAAACACAGAGGTTGCGGCAGAAGCTTTCAAGTCATAATGAGTCCTAAACTGTGGAGAAGACCCCTTAAATGAAGTCCATGTTAATGGGTTATACGTAATTACTGTCACGTACAAGGAAGTCACGGCTGACGAGGTTATGCTGCTCAGAGACAGTGTGTTGCAGGAATTAAATTCCTCTATGTTTTAACACCCAATTAAAATTAAACACTCTGTCAATTCATAAGGATTTGTATGACCCTTATTTTATAGAAATGGACAGAGCCCAGTCTTAAAGTCAAACAGCAGCTTTTATTCACGAGAGTACTGCCCATTACACATTTTACCACAGGTTATAAACTGAAAATGACGTCATTAGTTTCAGTACTAGCCCATGTCATCCCCGCAGTAGTACAATGGCTGCATGGTTCTCACATGTCTCTCCCTATTTAAGATAATATATGACCGAGCCAAGGCCATGCTTGTATAGATAAGCCTTCTAGCCAGATTGGCTATAAGTTCATTCATTTCTACCATGGTACAGACAGTCATTGTTCTAATTCTTGATTATATTTACACACATTATATTCAGTACTAGGATTAAAAAGAACATTCATACATATACAGTAACATATTAGTATTCTGATTAGTACATATACAGTAACATAATAGTATTCTAATTAGTACATGTACAGTAACATAATAGTATTCTAATTAGTACATATACAGTAACATAATAGTATTCTCATTAGTCAGTCCTGATTGAAATGTATACATAATTAGTCATCATTGATAAAAATTCCCTTAACACAGTGATATTGTCACATCTTCTCCTGCTCCTCCCTTCCGGTGTACGATGTCGCCAGAATACTAACCACCCGGACCTGGGATTCATCATTACGCACACCTGGCACTCATCATTACGCGCACCTGTTAATCGTTATGATTCACACCCGGACTTCATTACTTTCATTATTTCCTCCCCTTTATATGTCACTCCCTTATGTTTTCTCACCAGTTGGTATTGTTCTTGTTTACCGGCATGTCGCCTTATGGAATTGTCTCATTACTGGTTTTATTAAACGTTTCCCCTGCACCTGCTTCCCGACACACAGCTCTGTTATTACAGATATGCATCTCAATCCTGCTGGATCCCCACAACAATATCTCCTCTCTGTGTCCCCATATAAGCCCACGTATTTGTTTGTACGGCTGAGCAGTGACAAGACACCCAAAATCCTCAACCGTGCCCCTAAAAAAAAGAAACAAGCCAAGACTAATATTGACATGTTTCCACATGGGTCTGGAACATGGCAAATAATCCCTGCAGTGCATTGTGGTGTTTGGAATGCTAGAGTAGTGAAGGTAGTGTTCCACTTAGACCCCATCCGGCTTGACACCCTGGTGAGCCCAGCCTCAACCACACACAGCTGGCTCTCCCGTGCAGATGGTGAGCCACACACACATGAGCACACACACACACGCACTCCTTTTCTCTGTAAATGGGGAATAGAGGATCTCTGTACCCACGTACAGACGGAAAGAGAGAGCTAGGGAGGTGTAGAGCCACAGAGGGTGGGGGGACAGGACGAGAGAGACCAGGGAAGGATAGGCAGGGACCGTCTGCCAAGGCACCGGGTGCTGTCACCCTCCTCCCTCGAATAAGCCGGAGATCTATTGATTGGCATTTGTATTGCTCGCAGGCTCCGGCTCCAAATGGAGCCTTTAATTAACTAAATGGACCAGTCGCAGCTGCGAGCAAGCTCCTCGCCAGCATAGGGAATGAGCAGGGTTAAACTCTGCAGACCTGCTCGACTATCAGTCAGGACAAACAGGACGGGGCCTGCGAGGGGGGTCTTGAGTGGTCCTCTGTCCCCTATGTCCTTCACCCGCCCACATCCCGTCTCCCATTACCTTATCACTAACAGGACCCCTGGCCGTCACTCACTCAGTCACCCCTGGGAGGTGGACGCACGCCAAGAGCCAGACTCCTTTTTCTTCTGCCGGCGCTATTGCTCTCTCTCTCCCTCCCCGCGCACCACTCTCATTCCTCTCCACTCATCCATTCTGTCAAAGGTTAATTGGTTTGGAAATGATTCGATTCATTCTGGACGTTAATGCTGTTATCGTGCTTTTGATATAAAAAAAGAGAATAAGGAAAAACTACCCCACACACGCACTTAAGCTAATTTAAAATAAAGAAAAAAAAGGGAAAATAAATCAAATTTAATCTACTTTGACGCTTTTTTTCTTTGTCTGGCCCGGGCCTGTCCCCAAAAGTCTTTGCTTTAAATGAAGGCAGAATTTCATTACCTTGAAAGCTCCCCCCCCCCCCCCCCCCCCCCCCGTCTTCTCTCCCTCCCCCGTCTTCTCTCCCTCCCCCCAATACTTTGAATGGATAGACGGCCCTAATGTCTTTCTTGTAACCTCAAGGTCGGCATATTTGGATCCGCAGAAGCGCTCAAGGGTCCCTGTGATTAATGCACTGTACAAAGTGTCTTAGAATTATGCAGCGGCTGATGACTGCACAGAACGTGCACACACACACACACACACACATACACACACACATACTTGAGCACATGTACAAACGCGTGCACACACACACACACTTTGGATAGAGGTGCCCCTGTCAGTGCCCTTGTTGTGGATCATGGGAGAGGCATTCATATTCAAATCGAGTTACCCAGAGGCTCTCAGTCTCTCCCCACTGCCCCCCAAACTCTGTCCCCAAGGAGCTTTTATGCTCTGTTTCATTCATTGTCACATCTTTACTTACCTCACATTTGTGCTTCCATTCCTTTCAAGCTATCGGCTTACAAATAGACCAATAAGCAGAACACATCTCACTCTCTGCCGGCAAACAGGGATCTCACAGGTGTTTCTGTAGATGCACGATAAAACGATACACTTGACCATTTTAAATTTCAGTTAACTGGATGTATTTTGTGTGTCCCTAGGCAGTTCATTTGGTTTCCTTTTGAATATCATAGGACAACTTGGGTGCTGAGGGAATTCACAATCTTCAACAAAACACTTTATGCTCTATCGATTGGTGATGCACAGGCCTCTGTATTGAATGCATCTGGTGAGCAGAAGATCCTATCTTAGCTTTCGTTAATTATTTATTTGGTTTCCAAGATATGAGCAATGCTTAATTGAGTCTGTGGGAAGCTTTCTGAAAGCTTTTACAAAGACAAGCCACAACAACAAAACATGTCCTGCAGCTTAACCAGATCAGCTGCTTCCCAGTTGCGCAGCAGTCTAAGGCACTGCATTTCAGGTGTCACTGCAGTACCTGGATCCAGGCTGTATCACATCCGGCCGTGATTGGGAGTCCTATAGGGCAGCGCACAATTGGCTAAGTGTTGTTTGGGTTTGGTAGGGGGTAAATAAGAATTTGTTCTTAACTGACTTACTTAAATAAATAAATAATGATAATCTTATAACACCAACATTGTTTTCATTTTATTAGTTTAGTTCTCAAAGTTGTGAACATTGAAAAAATAAATTACTCTGACATTTCTGGAAGTCACTTTTTAGTTTGTCATATCGAATCAAATTTTATTTGTGACATACACATGGTTAGCAGATGTTAATGCGAGTGTAGTGAAATTCTTGTGCTTCTAGTTCCGACCACGTAGTAATATCTAACAAGTAATCTAACAATTTAACATGTAATCTAACAATTTCACAACAACTACCTTATACACACAAGTGTAAAGGAATGTGTACATAAAATATGTACATAATATGTACATAAAAAAACATGGATGAGCGAGGGCCAAACAGCATAGGCAAGATGCAGTAGATGGTATAGAGTACAGTATGTACATATGAGATGAGTAATCTAGGGTATGTAAACATTATATAAAGTGGCATTGTTTACAGTGGCTAGTGATACATTTATTACATCCAATTTTTAATTATTGAAGTGGCTAGAGATGAGTCAGTATGTTGGCAGCAGCCACTCAATGTTAGTGATGGCTGTTTAACAGTCTGATGGCCTTGAGATTGAAGCTGTTTTTCAGTCTCTCGGTCCAAGCTTTGATGTACCTGTACTGACCTCGCCTTCTGGATGAACAGGCAGTGGCTCGGGTGGTTGTTGTCCTTTGATGATCTTTTTGGCCTTCCTGTGACAACGGGTGGTGTAGGTGTCCTGGAGGGCAGGTTTGCCCCCGGTGATGCGTTGGGCAGACTTCACAACCCTCTGGAGAGCCTTACGGTTGTGGGTGGAGCAGTTGCCGTACCAAGTGGTGATACAGCCCGACAGGATGCTCTCGATTGTGCATCTGTAAAAGTTAGTGAGTGTTTTTGGTGACAAGCCAAATTTCTTCAGCCTCCTGAGGTTGAACAGGTGCTGCTGTGCATTCTTCACCACGCTGTCCGTGATGTGTACGCCAAGGAACTTAAAACTTACTACCCTCTCCACTACTGTCCCGACGATGTGTATTGGGGGCTGCTCCCTCTGCTGTTTCCTGAAGTCCACGATCATCTCCTTTGTTTTGTTGACATTGAGTGTGAGGTTATTTTCCTGACACCACACTCCGAGGGCCCTCACCTCCTACCTGTAGGCCATCTTGTTGTTGTTGGTAATCAAGCCTACCACTGCCGTGTCGTCTGCAAACTTGATGATTGAGTTGGAGGCGTACATGGTCACGCAGTCATGGGTGAACAGGGAGTACAGGAGAGGGCTGAGAACGCACTCTAGTGGGGCCCCAGTGTTGAGGATCAGCGGAGTGTAGATGTTGTTTCCTACCTCCACCACCTGGGGGCGGCCCGTCAGGAAGTCCAGGACCCAGTTGCACAGGGCGGCGTCGAGACCCAGGGTCTCGAGCGTAATGACGAGTTTGGAGGGTACTATGGTGTTAAATGCTGAGCTGTAATCGATGAACAGCATTCTTACATAGGTATTCCTCTTGTCCAGATGGGATAGGCCAGTGAGCAGTGTGGTTGAGATTGCGTCGTCTGTGGACCTATTTGGGCGGTAAGCAAATTGGAGTGGGTCTAGGGTGTCAGGTAGGGTGGAGGTGATATGGTCCTTGACTAGTCTCTCAAAGCACTTCATGATGACGGAAGTGAGTGGTACGGGGCGGTAGTCATTTAGCTCAGTTACCTTAGCTTTCTTGGGAACAGGAACAATGGTGGCCCTCTTGAAGCATGTGGGGACAGCAAACTGTGATAAGGATTGATTGAATATGTCCGTAAACACACCAGCCAGCTGGTCTGTGCACTGCAATTGTGTTGTACTGTATTGTACTGTAATCACTGCAGTTAAGCCTACGCCTAATTCAGACCACCCGCAAATTAAATGATGGGTTAAATCAGTATACGTTAAGGCTTAGAAGACATAAAACGTCCTGCGTGCTTCAGTAGTCTTTTCCTTTCCCATCTGCCATCATTTGAAATGGAAACATGTGTAGCAGAATGGAGGACTTGTGTTCATTGTTGTGATTGAAATGCCATTTAAAAAGGGGCAGGAGAGGAAGTAAAAGCAGGTTTCTGTCTCTGGTGGGAAGTAAAGGAGTAGTAGAGGCCTCTGGGGTCTCCCAGTTGGGAATGGGAGTGATGGGATGTGCTCCTTGGTGGACCAGTGTGTGTGTGTGTGTGTGGGTGGGTGTTTGTGTTTGTGCGAGTGTGTGCTTGTGTGTGTGTGTTTGTTTGTGTGTGGGTGTTTGTGAGCGTGTACTTGTTTGTGTGGGCATGGGTGTTTGTGTTTGTGTGTGTGTTTGTGTTTGTGTGTGTGTGTGTGTGTGTGGGTATGTGTGCTTGTGCGTGTGTGTCTGTGGGTGTTTGTGTGTGTATGTGTGTGTTTATGAGTGAGTGATTGTGCAGTAGCAGCTCCGCCTCAGTAATCTGTCCTAGTCCGTCTAGGGACGCAAGCCGTATATGGGAGGACTAATGCAGTTATGATACAACAGTAGTCCACCTGCGTTGTGATGGTCCACGTCACTGTTTCTGCTCTAGTTATTAGGCCTAGCTGTGGCAGCAGTTGTTTACTGACATGTGCCAATGAGTAATCTGCTTTGGTGTTCGACCACCACACCTTACATGGCTCCAGCATTTCCTTATCTCTCCTTTGTCTCCCGGCTGTCAGAGATAAGAACGTGTCAAGGGAGGGAGGGAGGGAGGGAGGCATAAGGAGGATGAGGGAGGGAGGCATAAGGAGGATGAGGGAGGGAGGGAGGGAAGGAGAGAGAGAGAGAGAGAGAGAGAGAGAGAGAGAAAAAGAGAGTTGGGAGAAAATAATAGGTTTGAGAAAAAACGAAAGATGAACTAACGATTAACAGAGGGGGAGGTATCAGAGAGAGAGAGGAAGAGATAAGGAGAGGAGAAGAGATAGAGGAAGAACAAACACCATTGTAAATACAACCCATATTTATGTTTATTTAATTTCCCTTTTGTACTTTAGCTATTTGCACATCGTTACAACACTGTATATAGACATATGACATTTGACATGTCTTTAGTGCAATGTTTACTGTTCATGTTTATTTTACTTTTGCCTTATCTACTTCACTTGCTTTGGCAATGTTAACATTTGTTTCTCATGCCAATAAAGCCCTTGAATTTAATTTAATTGATAGGAAAGAGGGTTTGATTGGCTAGTGATTTTTCCCCTCCCTTCCAGTTTTGTGGTAGATGGATCATGCGGCTCTCAGGATGTCAACTTGCCATTGTCTTGTTCCACATTAGCAACAGAGGAGCCATGTGAACACTATAGGTTGCATGTCACCCTCAGGGATGGGGAAGACTGACATAGAGGGTAGTGCGTACAGCCATCGTTGGGGCCATGCCTCCTGCCATCCTGGACCTATATACCAGGCGGTATCAGAGGAAGGCCCAAACAATTGTCAGACTCCAGTCACCCTAGTCATGTTCTCTCTGCTACCGCACGGCAACCGGTACCGGAGCGCCAAGTCTAGGTCCAAAAGGCTCCTTAACAGCTTCTACCTCCAAGCTATAAGACTGATGAACAATTAATCAAATGGCCACCCGGACTATTTACATTGACCCCCCCCCCCCCCCTTGTTCTAACACTGCTGCTACTCACTGTTTGTTATCTATGCATAGTCACTTTACCTCTACCTACACATACACATCACCTTGACTAACCTGTACCACTGCACATTGACTTGGTATCAGTACCCCCTGTATACACCCTCATTATTTTTATTTCATTGACTTGGTATCAGTACCCCCTGTATACACCCTCATTATTTTTATTTCATTGACTTGGTATCAGTACCCCCTGTATACACCCTCATTATTTTTATTTCATTGACTTGGTATCAGTACCCCCTGTATACACCCTCTTTATTTGTATTTAATTGACTTGGTATCAGTACCCCCTGTATACACCCTCTTTATTTGTATTTAATTGACTTGGTATCAGTACCCCCTGTATACACCCTCTTTATTTGTATTTCATTGACTTGGTATCAGTACCCCCTGTATACACCCTCATTATTTTTATTTCATTGACTTGGTATCAGTACCCCCTGTATACACCCTCATTATTTTTATTTCATTGACTTGGTATCAGTACCCCCTGTATACACCCTCATTATTTTTATTTCATTGACTTGGTATCAGTACCCCCTGTATACACCCTCATTATTTTTATTTCATTGACTTGATATCAGTACCCCCTGTATACACCCTCATTATTTTTATTTCATTGACTTGGTATCAGTACCCCCTGTATACACCCTCTTTATTTTTATTTAATTGACTTGGTATCAGTACCCCCTGTATACACCCTCATTATTTTTATTTAATTGACTTGGTATCAGTACCCCCTGTATACACCCTCATTATTTTTATTTAATTGACTTGGTATCAGTACCCCCTGTATACACCCTCATTATTTTTATTTCATTGACTTGGTATCAGTACCCCCTGTATACACCCTCATTATTTTTATTTCATTGTGTTCCTTTTAATGACATTTTTTACTTTAGTTTATTTAGTAAATATTTTTCTCAACTCTATTTCTTTAACTGCAATGTTGTTTGTATGTAAGCATTTCACGGTAAGGTGAAACCTGTTGTATTCAGCACATGTGACAAATGCCCCCCTCAGAGAGACACAGCTTAATGTTGAATCTTTCAACATGTTTTTAACAAAAGGATAGATTTGGAGTTAGATGAACTTGTAATTTTCGGCAGGTACATATACAGGATGTTCCTCTCCACAGCATGGTCTGCACTCCAGATCGAAACTACAAACCTACAACCTAAATTTGACCAAAATTAATCGGAGAAATTACTGCTTCAAAGGTTTTCTTTTTCCAAGCTAAACAGAGGATGCTCTAGTCAACAAAGAGCAGAGACCTGGAGACACCATTCCAACCTGGAGCTGAGCTCTCAGGCTTGAAAGGACAGACCAGATACACATTCAATTAGCACTAAGGTGTGAAGCAAAAGGGCTTTGGGCCCAACAAGCGCCTTCTGAAGCCCCCTCCTGCTGTTCAGAGACCAGAAATAAAAGCTCCCAGAAATAAAACCTTCTTCCAAGTGGGTGTGACATCTAGTCCCATTACCTGCTGCACTGCTGCTTGGGTTCCATCTAGTCCCATTACCTGCTGCACTGCTGCTTGGGTTCCATCTAGTCCCATTACCTGCTGCACTGCTACTTGGGTTCCATCTAGTCCCATTACCTGCTGCACTGCTGCTTGGGTTCCATTCTAGTCCCATTACCTGCTGCACTGCTGCTTGGGTTCCATCTAGTCCCATTACCTGCTGCACTGCTACTTGGGTTCCATTCTAGTCCCATTACCTGCTGCACTGCTGCTTGGGTTCCATCTAGTCCCATTACCTGCTGCACTGCTGCTTGGGTTCCATCTAGTCCCATTACCTGCTGCACTGCTGCTTGGGTTCCATTCTAGTCCCATTACCTGCTGCACTGCTGCTTGGGTTCCATCTAGTCCCATTACCTGCTGCACTGCTGCTTGGGTTCCATCTAGTCCCATTACCTGCTGCACTGCTGCTTGGGTTCCATCTAGTCCCATTACCTGCTGCACTGCTGCTTGGGTTCCATCTAGTCCCATTACCTGCTGCACTGCTGCTTGGGTTCCATCTAGTCCCATTACCTGCTGCACTGCTGCTTGGGTTCCATCTAGTCCCATTACCTGCTGCACTGCTACTTGGGTTCCATCTAGTCCCATTACCTGCTGCACTGCTGCTTGGGTTCCATTCTAGTCCCATTACCTGCTGCACTGCTGCTTGGGTTCCATCTAGTCCCATTACCTGCTGCACTGCTACTTGGGTTCCATTCTAGTCCCATTACCTGCTGCACTGCTGCTTGGGTTCCATCTAGTCCCATTACCTGCTGCACTGCTGCTTGGGTTCCATCTAGTCCCATTACCTGCTGCACTGCTGCTTGGGTTCCATTCTAGTCCCATTACCTGCTGCACTGCTGCTTGGGTTCCATCTAGTCCCATTACCTGCTGCACTGCTGCTTGGGTTCCATCTAGTCCCATTACCTGCTGCACTGCTGCTTGGGTTCCATCTAGTCCCATTACCTGCTGCACTGCTGCTTGGGTTCCATCTAGTCCCATTACCTGCTGCACTGCTGCTTGGGTTCCATCTAGTCCCATTACCTGCTGCACTGCTACTTGGGTTCCATTCTAGTCCCATTACCTGCTGCACTGCTACTTGGGTTCCATTCTAGTCCCATTACCTGCTGTACTGCTGCTTGGTTCCATTCTAGTCCCATTACCTGCTGTACTGCTGCTTGGTTCCATCTAGTCCCATTACCTGCTGCACTGCTGCTTGGGTTCCATCTAGTCCCATTACCTGCTGCACTGCTGCTTGGGTTCCATCTAGTCCCATTACCTGCTGCACTGCTGCTTGGGTTCCATCTAGTCCCATTACCTGCTGCACTGCTGCTTGGGTTCCACCTGGCAATCTGTTCACCGTCTGCCCCTGTCTGGTACAGGTACCCCCACCACACTCATCCCTCTCTCCCTGTCCTGTCTCCCCCTGTCTGGTACAGGTACCCCCACCACACTCATCCCTCTCTCCCTGTCCTGTCTCCCCCTGTCTGGTACAGGTACCCTCACCACACTCACCCCTCTCTCTCTGGTCTGTCTCCCCCTGTCTGGTACAGGTACCCCCAAAACACTCATCCCTCTCTCCCTGTCCTGTCTCCCCCTGTCTGGTACAGGTACCCCCACCACACTCACCCCTCTCTGTTCACCGTCTGCCCTGGTCTGACTCCCCTTGTCTGGAACAGGTACCCCAGCCACACTCACCCCTCTCTCCCTGGTCTGTCTCCCCCTGTCTGGTACAGGTACCTCCACCACACTCACCCCTCTCTCCCTGGCCTGTCTCCCCCTGTCTCTTACAGGTACCTCCACCACACTCACCCCTCTCTCCCTGGTCTGTCTCCTCCTGTCTGGTACAGGTACCCCAGCCACACTCACCCCTCTCTCCATGGTCTGTCTCCCCCTGTCTGGTACAGGTACCCCAGCCACACTCCCACCTCTCTACCGCGCTTTCGCCCACCTCCAGCATACACACACTGTTGGGGCGAGTGCCTCTGAACTTACAATGGCTAGCCCCAAGTCGTTATATATTTGATTTTTTTTCTTGTGCATTTGACTATTTTGCTATTTGCCTCATGACTCCTGCATACTTTGTTGACTACAAACTTTCTTTACCAACCATGGGACAGACTATGTTTGTTCCCACACTTGGGACTCTGACTCTCTATTGGTTACACAGAATTTTGGCCTCCCATCCTATTCTAACCACCTCTCGGCCGGCTTTGTATTCATGTTATCTGATGAAATAGCTGTACCATATGATCTTGTTGCCATCTGATGCACATTCAGATGTCATAAATCAGCACTGCAGAGCTCTCCCTGTCTTCTGCTGTGCCTTGATTGTATTACTGTTGATGATATCTGGAAATGTGCATGTTCACCCTGGACCACCTACTGTTACTAGCCCCAATTCTGACTTGTGCTCTGATATCTGCTTCACTGATTTCTGCTCTCGTAAAAGCCTGGATTTTCTGCACATTAACACTAGAAGCTTATTACCTAAAAATGGATCGACTGAAAGTGTGGGTTCACAGCTCCAATCCAGATGTGTCGGTCATTACTGAGACGTGGTTAAGAAAGAGTGTTTTGAATACTGATGTTAACCTTTCTGGTTATAACCTTTTTCGGCAAGACAGATCTTCCAAATGTGGGGGGGTGGCAATCTTTACCAAGGAACACCTTCAGTGCTCTGTTGCCTCGGTTGTCTCCACCAAGTCTGTCCCCAAACAATTTGATTTGCTGGTTTTAAGTATTAAACTTTCAAATAGCTCTTTGTTGACTGTTGCTGGGTGCTATTGTCCTCCATCAGCACCGGCCTGTACCCTACCTGCCCTAAGCTCTCTCCTGGCCCCTTACACCAAGTCTGAATTTGTCCTGCTAGCTGACCTAAACTGGGACATGCTTAAACCACATGACCAAGTCCTAAAGCAATGGGACTCCCTAAATCTTTCTGAGATTATCACCAATCCCAAAAGATATGACTCCAAACACCCAGAAAAGGCTACTCTCCTTGATGTTATCCTGACAAATAATCCTGATAGATATCAGTCTGGTGTTTTCTGTAATTAGTGATCACTGTTTTACAGCCTGTGTTCGTAATGGCTGCTCAGTGAAACGACCTGTCCTGATTTGTCATAGACGCTTGCTAAAAAACTTAAATGAGCAAGCCTTCCTTCCCCTCTATCGATCTATTGATCCCCTCTGTTGAAGACGCTTGGACCTTATTTTTTGATATTTTCAGTGACATTGTTAACAATCACACCCCCATAAAGAAAATGAGAATTAAAAACAGGTTCAGCCCCTGGGTCGACCGTGATCTTGCAGAGTTACTCAGCCTCAAGAATTGCATTTGGAAAAAAGCTCGGCACACGTATACTTAGACTGACTGGCTATTGTTCAGGCAAATGAGAAATAAGTGCACTCAGGCTATCCGGAAGGCCAAAGTTAGTTACTTTGAGGAGCAATTCTCTCTCTGTGGGTCTAACCCTAAGACGTTCTGGAAAATGGATAAAGACATTGAGAATAACCCTTTAATCACCACTTCATTAAGTCAGGATTTCTATTTGACTCAGCAATGCCTCCTTGCCCATCCAAAATGTCTTCATCTCCCAGCCCTTCTAATGCGACTAGCCGCGATGCTCCTCCCTCTTTTCCCCCTGCCCCGCTACAAAGTTTCTCCCTGCAGGCAGTCACTGTGTCCAAGGTGCTAAAGGAGCTCCTTAAACTTGACCCCCCCAAAAATATCTGGGTCAGATGGTTTAGACCCTTTCTTATTTAAGGCTGCTGCCCCTATCATCGCAAAGCCTATCGCTGACCTTTTTAACCTGTCTCTCCTTTCTGGGGAGGTTCCCATTGCTTGGAAGGCAGCCATGGTGTGTCCTTTATTTAAAGGGGGAGATCAAGCTGATCCTAACTGTTCTGTGCATTGTTATGTTGTTGTCTTAGGTCTCTCTTTATGTAGTGTTGCGTCTCTCTTGCTGGTATGTGTGTTATGTGTGTTTTGTCCTATATTTAAATGTTATTTATTTTTATAATCTCAGGCCCCCGTCCCCGCAGGAGGCCTTTTGCCTTTTGGTAGGCCGTCATTGTAAATAAGAATTTGTTCTTAACTGACTTGCCTAGTTAAATAAAAGATAAAAAAATATATAAAAAAATAAGTTTAAGAAATTTGATTCGATTTGATTCTTACTCAAAGGAGTCGCAGAATAGTATAGAAGCTGGGGCTGGTTAGATACATGGGGCTGTGTGTGTGTGTGTGTGTGTGTGTGTGTGCGTGTGTGTGTGTGTGTGTGTGTGTGTGTGTGTGTGTGTGCGTGTGTGTGTGTGTGTGTGTGAATTATCTATTGTGTGAGCTGAGCCATAGGGCAGACTGGTAATCTACCGCTATCAGATTAGGGGGGGGGGTTTATGTTTTTGTCATCACCCATTGATTAATTTGTCATATAGCAGATTATATTTTGAGCTAGTAATATGTCAGTATTTATCTTTATAAATTAGCTATGACAAACATAGCCAATTAATATAACACAGCTTTGTATTTCACCCGTCTCAAAAGCGAATGTTTTTGACAGTTTGGAACTTTATCGAGGAGATCTGCTCTCTTCTCCCATTCCGATCAGTGCCGCTCGCAAAAAATGATTGATGTCATTGTTATGAAATTACACCTTACCCTTTTCATGTAAAAAATGACCAAATGCACTGACTATTTAAAGCAGAACTACCCAAAAATATTTTGTACGGTGAACCTGGTAATCAAAAAGCCCCAAGCAGCAGTAAAATGTGCAATCAGCAAGATGTGAGTTGTGTCCACTTCAGTAGCCTACACATCTCTGCCGTTAAAATACCATTTTCTACAGTTTATTTGGAAACAATGACTCAGCATATTACATTGGTTGTCCCTCAATGAATCAATCCTATGATTAAATATTGAGAAAGCTATTTTACAAACATCTAAATGCTGAAGGTGCGCACAGATGTCATCTGACGTGCAGATCAATGTACATGGATAGAAGTATGATAGGCTGAATGAGCGGACGCATCAATTGAGTCACAACAGATTACAGGTATTTTCTGGAATGAGGCAGAAAAATAATATACATAAAAACGTTAGTGATTTTCTTAGTGAACTGCAATCATCGGTTTTCTTACCTACTGTTTGCATGTGTCATTTGGACCGGTTTTGGGTTCCTGCAGACCGATCATCTTAAACATTTGAACTGGGACCCATGCATATCGGTGAATTGTTACATCTCAAATAGAAGCCCCTTGATGCAGACGCACAGAATAAACACCCTGCTTTTACCTGCTGAGGAAAACTAAAGAAACAGCAGGGTATTTCTCCGGTTTATTGTAAGGTTGCATGAGGGGGATCGTTCAAAGGGAGTTTATTATTGAGGATTGTCAGGGGTGCCGCCACACCTCTAACCTTAATATCGCTCTGACCTGACCAAGCACTATTGCTAAGTCTAACTTATTACATGAGTGGAGCTGAGCTTCACCTCACAGACACAACCTTTGGCATGGGTGTCTTCGTCAGCTCGAAGCAGGCAGGTCCCTAGAACTGCTGAGATGGTGGATTTTCCCACCTTCTTCCCCTCCTCCCCTCATATCAGAACATCAGCATTTTTCTCTGTGCTGTCACCCATTCACACCTCCTCCTCCCCCTCCTCCTCCTCCTCCTCCACAGAGACTCCCACAGCACTAGTTAGGCTACTTCAGATGGAGGCAGAGCGTTGTCATTCCTTACTGGCTCTGCTAGAGTCAATGGTTTGAGAGGAGAGGGGGAAGAAATATAAAGAATTAAATGAACAACGATGACGAGGAAGGAAAGGATACGAAGAAGAAGAAGAAAAAACAAAAGGATATGATTAAGTGCTCTTTAAGATGCACGAGCGGCTAGCGATTCTGCGGCTCTTTAGTCTAGGGAGGGCCTGTCTCAATTACCCTAATGAGGGAGAGTGACTGGCTGCCTCCTGCCTGGGAAGGCAACGGGAGTCTGGACCTGCCAGGCCTTACAGGAGGAGGGTGGGTGGAGGGGGGACACGGAGGGCTTGTCAGGTTAAATGGAGCGTGCCAGGCCTTACAGGAGGAGGGTGGGTGGAGGGGGGACACGGAGGGCTTGTCAGGTTAACTGGAGCGTGCCCGGCCTTACAGGAGGAGGGTGGGTGGAGGGGGGACACGGAGGGCTTGTCAGGTTACATGGAGCGTGCCAGGCCTTACAGGAGTAGGGTGGGTGGAGGGGGGACACGGAGGGCTTGTCAGGTTAACTGGAGCGTGCCCGGCCTTACAGGAGGAGGGTGGGTGGAGGGGGGACACGGAGGGCTTGTCAGGTTAAATGGAGCGTGCCAGGCCTTACAGGAGGAAGGTGGGTGGAGGGGGGACACGGAGGGCTTGTCAGGTTACATGGAGCGTGCCAGGCCTTACAGGAGGAGGGTGGGTGGAGGGGGGACACGGAGGGCTTGTCAGGTTACATGGAGCGTGCCAGGCCTTTACAGGAGGAGGGTGGGTGGAGGGGGGACACGGAGGGCTTGTCAGGTTACATGGAGCGTGCCAGGCCTTACAGGAGGAGGGTGGGTGGAGGGGGGACACGGAGGGCTTGTCAGGTTAAATGGAGCGTGCCAGGCCTTACAGGAGGAGGGTGGGTGGAGGGGGGACACGGAGAGCTTGTCAGGTTAAATGGAGCGTGCCAGGCCTTACAGTAGGAAGGTGGGTGGAGGGGGGACACGGAGGGCTTGTCAGGTTACATGGAGCGTGCCAGGCCTTACAGGAGGAGGGTGGGTGGAGGGGGGACACGGAGGGCTTGTCAGGTTACATGGAGCGTGCCAGGCCTTACAGGAGGAGGGTGGGTGGAGGGGGGACACGGAGGGCTTGTCAGGTTACATGGAGCGTGCCAGGCCTTACAGGAGGAGGGTGGGTGGAGGGGGGACACGGAGGGCTTGTCAGGTTAACTGGAGCGTGCCAGGCCTTACAGGAGGAGGGTGGGTGGAGGGGGGACACGGAGGGCTTGTCAGGTTAAATGGAGCGTGCCAGGCCTTACAGGAGGAGGGTGGGTGGAGGGGGGACACGGAGGGCTTGTCAGGTTAACTGGAGCGTGCCAGGCCTTACAGGAGGAGGGTGGGTGGAGGGGGGACACGGAGGGCTTGTCAGGTTAACTGGAGCGTGCCCGGCCTTACAGGAGGAGGGTGGGTGGAGGGGGGACACGGAGGGCTTGTCAGGTTACATGGAGCGTGCCAGGCCTTACAGGAGTAGGGTGGGTGGAGGGGGGACACGGAGGGCTTGTCAGGTTAAATGGAGCGTGCCAGGCCTTACAGGAGGAGGGTGGGTGGAGGGGGGACACGGAGAGTTTGTCAGGTTAAATGGAGCGTGCCAGGCCTTACAGGAGGAGGGTGGGTGGAGGGGGGACACGGAGAGCTTGTCAGGTTAAATGGAGCGTGCCAGGCCTTACAGGAGGAGGGTGGGTGGAGGGGGTACACGGAGGGCTTGTCAGGTTAACTGGAGCGTGCCAGGCCTTACAGGAGGAGGGTGGGTGGAGGGGGGACACGGAGGGCTTGTCAGGTTAACTGGAGCGTGCCAGGCCTTACAGGAGGAGGGTGGGTGGAGGGGGGACACGGAGGGCTTGTCAGGTTAAATGGAGCGTGCCAGGCCTTACAGGAGGAGGGTGGGTGGAGGGGGGACACGGAGGGCTTGTCAGGTTAACTGGAGCGTGCCAGGTCTTACAGGAGGAGGGTGGGTGGAGGGGGGACACGGAGGGCTTGTCAGGTTAACTGGAGCGTGCCCGGCCTTACAGGAGGAGGGTGGGTGGAGGGGGGACACGGAGGGCTTGTCAGGTTACATGGAGCGTGCCAGGCCTTACAGGAGTAGGGTGGGTGGAGGGGGGACACGGAGGGCTTGTCAGGTTAAATGGAGCGTGCCAGGCCTTACAGGAGGAGGGTGGGTGGAGGGGGGACACGGAGAGCTTGTCAGGTTAAATGGAGCGTGCCAGGCCTTACAGGAGGAGGGTGGGTGGAGAGGGGACACGGAGAGCTTGTCAGGTTAACTGGAGCGTGCCAGGCCTTACAGGAGGAGGGTGGGTGGAGGGGGGACACGGAGAGCTTGTCAGGTTAACTGGAGCGTGCCCGGCCTTACAGGAGGAGGGTGGGTGGAGGGGGGACACGGAGGGCTTGTCAGGTTAAATGGAGCTTGCCAGGCCTTACAGGAGGAGGGTGGGTGGAGGGGGGACACGGAGGGCTTGTCAGGTTAAATGGAGCGTGCCAGGCCTTACAGGAGGAGGGTGGGTGGAGGGGGGACACGGAGGGCTTGTCAGGTTAAATGGAGCGTGCCAGGCCTTACAGGAGGAGGGTGGGTGGAGGGGGTACACGGAGGGCTTGTCAGGTTAACTGGAGCGTGCCAGGCCTTACAGGAGGAGGGTGGGTGGAGGGGGGACACGGAGGGCTTGTCAGGTTAACTGGAGCGTGCCAGGCCTTACAGGAGGAGGGTGGGTGGAGGGGGGACACGGAGGGCTTGTCAGGTTAAATGGAGCGTGCCAGGCCTTACAGGAGGAGGGTGGGTGGAGGGGGGACACGGAGGGCTTGTCAGGTTAACTGGAGCGTGCCAGGTCTTACAGGAGGAGGGTGGGTGGAGGGGGGACACGGAGGGCTTGTCAGGTTAACTGGAGCGTGCCCGGCCTTACAGGAGGAGGGTGGGTGGAGGGGGGACACGGAGGGCTTGTCA
Organism: Oncorhynchus mykiss; assembly: GCF_057628025.1. NCBI lineage: Eukaryota > Metazoa > Chordata > Actinopteri > Salmoniformes > Salmonidae > Oncorhynchus > Oncorhynchus mykiss. Next base: position 65,036,977 of record NC_143040.1, read on the forward strand.
GGTTACATGGAGCGTGCCAGGCCTTACAGGAGTAGGGTGGGTGGAGGGGGGACACGGAGGGCTTGTCAGGTTAAATGGAGCGTGCCAGGCCTTACAGGAGGAGGGTGGGTGGAGGGGGGACACGGAGAGCTTGTCAGGTTAAATGGAGCGTGCCAGGCCTTACAGGAGGAGGGTGGGTGGAGAGGGGACACGGAGAGCTTGTCAGGTTAACTGGAGCGTGCCAGGCCTTACAGGAGGAGGGTGGGTGGAGGGGGGACACGGAGAGCTTGTCAGGTTAACTGGAGCGTGCCCGGCCTTACAGGAGGAGGGTGGGTGGAGGGGGGACACGGAGGGCTTGTCAGGTTAAATGGAGCTTGCCAGGCCTTACAGGAGGAGGGTGGGTGGAGGGGGGACACGGAGGGCTTGTCAGGTTAAATGGAGCGTGCCAGGCCTTACAGGAGGAGGGTGGGTGGAGGGGGGACACGGAGGGCTTGTCAGGTTAAATGGAGCGTGCCAGGCCTTACAGGAGGAGGGTGGGTGGAGGGGGGACACGGAGGGCTTGTCAGGTTAAATGGAGCGGGCCCGGCCCACAAACAGGGAGAGTTAGCTTGCGGACCGACACCCTGGAGCGGTGGACCTACTCATTTGACCTGTCAGGGAAGCCAGTTAACCCCAGACTGCCCTGGACACTGGCGTTCTCCAAACTACCGTTTAGCCTCAATATAGACCAGGCCCTGCAGGGCACACTAATGTCACAATATCACTCTATTTCTTTATCTAACTTGTCTTGGGTAAGGGCAATTTGAATGGTGTTGTTTTGGATTATTGAAAAAGCCAGCCGGGTCGGCCACTGTGTAACATTGTCAGACACTGCAAGAGCTGCAGGCTACCTTAAAATACTGGTTCCAGTTGGACTTTTTCAGATCTTTTCGTCGTTCTTGAGGATGGGAAACAAATGACACAAATGAAGGCCAGCCTATCGCCAAACTATCATCAACTCCCCATACTGATAAATTCAACTTTCACAGAGCAAGAAAGTCAAGTTCAAGTCATGGCCACCTAAATCACGCTGGGTTTAGAGTGTAGGCTATTCCATTCATTTTGAGCCTCACTGACTTTCCTGATTTATAAAATATATTCAGTAATTTGTCAAGAAACAAGGCCCACCGTGTACTTGTGTTACACATCACTCACAAACACATGACAAAGGGAGCTTTTGTCATTCACCTCTCTCATCCACATCACTCTCATACCCCTAGTGTTCCTCTTCCCCATCACATGACCTCATTACCATGGCGGCACAGAGCAACTCAACATCTCAGCTTAGAGTCATGCTTGTTCCCCGAGGGATAGGAAAATGTGTCAGTGTGTTCACTGGTTTAGTACTAGACATCTGCAGTGCAGTAAGTCCTTGTTCTTTGTCCATGGATTCCCACCCACTATTTATGTGCAGCTTTGCCATGTGGATAATAATTTTAAATACAATTTTGCCTATGCAGCCTAATTGCTATACCACTCCTTGTGATTCCCTTCAATCTCAAGAAAGAGAATGTTGCTAATTAGTTTGAGGTAACGGTGACACTGTGGTGTACTGTTAAAAGAGAGATGGATTGATCATTTGGAGTGTTGGTGTGATTATTTACACCATTTTGCACCATTGCCAGAGAAGATACTGCACAGATTAAGACATTGTCACTGACTTCACTCAGTCAACTCAGAGGCCAGCTTGCTTTCTCGACTCACATGTGAAAATACCTAACCCACATCTTGACTTGTGTACAATTATACATGTTTTACTTGGGGAAAAGACCTGGGTTGGTTTCTTGTCATGCCATCTGTGGCATCAGTTGCTATTCTTCGGGCTAGATTCCTTGCTATTGATTTCTTTCAAGAGCTGCATCTAACCATCGTTTGTTGTTCATTTCAGTCCCTGTATTTCTTGCCGTTAGACAGGATAGTATTGACGGGGGGCTAAACCCTCCACTGTCAGCCATGTCACCTTTCATTTTCAATTCCTAAACAAAAACTGTAGTCATTTGTCATTCTTTTTTTTTCAAAGAACAAAATACCCCTCCTAAGCCTCAGAATGGTTGTATTGAAAAAGCACAGTGCAGCCCCAGCCGCCTCCTCCCTCTATCCTCTGCACACTCTCGATCATACATAAGAAACGGCCTCCATTCAGACACTCTTATTGACCTCCTCTAATGGCTCTTTGTTATTTATGACAGAATAAATTTCAATCCGTCAGTCTGGGACAAAATTCGGTCCAGGAAATAGCTTTTTTATTTCTAATAGTCCCTTCCTGTATCTTACCAGAAAGTTCCTGTTCCCTCCTTAGAAGAATATATATATTCTGTAGGAATGATTAGCTTATTGGCAATAGATTGAAGTTGAATTGCAATGCAGCGGGCAGAGCGGCTTTGCATGTAAAAATGTCAATAGCCGAGAGTGCAGTGTCTTTCCTGTCAGCTCTGACGGAAGACCAACGGCCAGCTTGGCCGCCGTTCGTCTTCCTGAGTGAGTTTTCTAATAACCGTAATGGCTGCAGCGATAAATTACAGCTGGCCTGTCAGGAGAACACAGTGCTGCATTTAAATCTAACAAAGGACCCTCCTTTTTATTTTTTAAACTTGAGTCATTCCCCCAAGGACCACTTGAGTTGATAGTGGTAGTAGCGAGCCACTGGCTGCAGGGCCAAAGTATATCACCTCCTTAAGTGGATGGAAAATCCAGACACTTCAGCAGAATATTTTACAGCTCCCTGCCAAATGTCCAAACGAAGGCCCCGGTAATTGCGAGCCATTCTCGGAATTATGCAGCAACGTCCTAACTGCGTTCATAACATTCCTGATGAACTCACTTTGGTGAAGTGGCAAATTCAGGATTACAGCTGATTGGAGAAAGGTAGGCCTTATTAACCCTTGACCCTATCACATGTCGTTACCTGGTGGGGTTTTCCTGTACGAAGGTGGCTGCAGTCGCTCAGTGAGATGCGCGTACTCTGTAATTGGACCAGAGGAAGACGATTTGTTCCCATCCTATCAGGAGCAGCCTGCTGGTGGTCAGCTCGTGGAGCGATGCCATCCCACCATTTGTCAGACAGGGTGCAATTTCCCAGGCATCTTTTTTTCCATCCATAACCAGAGGGCAAAAGGGGATGACGGCTTTAATATCGCCACTGCTAAGGCCCGGCTCACACCCACCCGTCAAATTATATATGGACTTACATCCACTCTTCAAATGTTCAGTATTTACAAGTGAAGTATTTTCCAGCAACGTGGGGTTCCTAATATTTATTAGCAGATTCCTGCCATGGGGGATGGAGGTTAGTACCTTGTTGAAATGTAGCCTGCGTGAAACACCTGAATTCCAGACATTTTGGGGTTATGCTCTAACCTCCAGCTACTGCAGGTCCTACACATCTGAGGTGATAGAGAGGCTTACATCTCATCATCTTCTCAAAACCACATGTTGGGGTTATGCTCTAACCTCCAGCTACTGCAGGTCCTACACATCTGAGGTGATAGATATATATAGAGAGGCTTACATCTCATCATCTTCTCAAAACCACATTTTTCAATGCAAATTTGGAGGATGTGAGCTCAAGTTTAGGGGCGCCGTGATCCGTACTTCCGTACTCATCACGTTTCTACTAGACATCTGCTATCGTGTTTATTAGAATATCAGGTAATAAAACAGTGTTTTCTAAGTATAATGACGAAATAGTGAAGTTACTTTACATTGTGCACATCAAGCAACACAGCATACAGCTTTGGACCACAGTCCAATGTGACAACTAATAAGGTGACTCTCTTAGCTCCCTTTAGCTACATGACACACATGGTTAACAACTCTGAAGATACACAGCACTGAAGATACACAGCTCAGAAGATACACAGCTCTGAAGATACACAGCTCTGAAGATACACAGCTCAGAAGATACACAGCTCTGAAGATACACAGCTCAGAAGATACACAGCTCAGAAGATACACAGCTCAGAAGATACACAGCTCAGAAGATACACAGCTCTGAAGATACACAGCTCAGAAGATACACAGCTCAGAAGATACACAGCTCAGAAGATACACAGCACTGAAGATACACAGCTCTGAAGTGGAACAGAAGATACACAGCTCTGAAGTGGAGCTGTTAGATCACCTTTAAATATAAATAGATCACAAATTGCCAGCCTTTGTAGTATCGGTGCGATGTGAGGGTTGATAGAGGCAGGCTCCATGTGAAGGCCAAGGGCCCTCTTCTCAAAAGAGCCAAACATGTCGCTTTTCCCTTTCTCAAATAAAGTCATTGAAGTTTGCCTGAAGCCTCTAACAAGATTGACCAGGTGTTGTGGATATCAAACAGGCACACAAAGGGACATCCTTTCCTTGTGCTGCCATTAATTGAGAACGAACTGAGACCCATATTCATGTTTTTGTGTTATCCTCTGCTCTCTCCACGTTAATGTATTGTTCACTTGCTCCGGGTGAAAATGTTCAATAGCTCCTCTGTGTAATCAGGTTAGGATATGCAGCTCTGTGTAATCAGGTTAGGATATGCACCTCTGTGTAATCAGGTTAGGATATGCACCTCTGTGTAATCAGGTTAGGATATGCACCTCTATGTAATCAGGTTAGGATATGCACCTCTGTGTAACCAGGTTAGGATATGCACCTCTGTGTAATCAGGTTAGGATATGCACCTCTGTGTAATCAGGTTAGGATATGCACCTCTATGTAATCAGGTTAGGATATGCACCTCTGTGTAATCAGGTTAGGATATGCACCTCTGTGTAATCAGGTTAGGATATGCACCTCTGTGTAATCAGGTTAGGATATGCTCCTCTGTGTAATCAGGTTAGGATATGCAGCTCTGTGTAATCAGTCAAGGATATGCACCTCTGTGTAATCAGTCAAGGATATGCACCTCTGTGTAATCAGGTTAGGATATGCACCTCTATGTAATCAGGTTAGGATATGCACCTCTGTGTAACCAGGTTAGGATATGCACCTCTGTGTAATCAGGTTAGGATATGCACCTCTGTGTAATCAGGTTAGGATATGCAGCTCTGTGTAATCAGGTTAGGATATGCACCTCTGTGTAATCAGGTTAGGATATGCACCTCTGTGTAATCAGGTTAGGATATGCACCTCTATGTAATCAGGTTAGGATATGCACCTCTGTGTAATCAGGTTAGGATATGCACCTCTGTTTAATCAGTCAAGGATATGCACCTCTGTGTAATCAGGTTAGGATATGCACCTCTATGTAATCAGGTTAGGATATGCACCTCTGTGTAATCAGTCAAGGATATGCACCTCTGTGTAATCAGGTTAGGATATGCACCTCTGTGTAATCAGGTTAGGATATGCACCTCTGTGTAATCCGGTTAGGATATGCACCTCTATGTAATCAGGTTAGGATATGCACCTCTGTGTAATCAGGTTAGGATATGCACCTCTGTGTAATCAGTCAAGGATATGCACCTCTGTGTAATCAGGTTAGGACATGCAGCTCTGAAAACAGCTGAAGTATAAAAAACAGCTGAAGTAACTAACCTATGTTAGTTATGAGACCTTTCTGGAAAAAGGCAGGGCTAAATTGCTGATCTAAATTAAAGATCACAATTAAATAGAGAAATCATTCTATTCGTGTGCGAAGTAAGTTTGTACATCATTCTTTAACGATGGTACGTAGGCAAATTGAGTTGAAATGACACCTTGCGTTACAATTTCAATTCAGTCTAAATGGGAGGAGAAAAAAAACAATGACATTATTTTAGATTATCTTTAATTCAGCTGTGTTATTTAATCAAATATGAAATGCTAAGGAAACCCACCATCTGCCTTGACTGACTATTAGAAAGATATTTAGCGAGTAAAACTTTGTTTCTGGAGAACGATGAGCCACAGTTTAAACGCTGCACTGTGTTACGACCAACATAGAGACGCGTAGATCAATAAGTCACGGCAATGAAGTGGCACATCGATTACGCCAATGACAGGGCATTAACACGTTTCATCTTTATAATGAGGGTAACCTTTTTCTTTGAAGCAAAGCCTCGATCTCATTGGCTGGCTCTCGCCAAGGCCACGAGGGACCAAAGATTGTGGATTGAGCGACTGCATTACACACGCTGGTTCAGCTTCACCCTAGAGCCTGGATGGCAGCTTGGACAGTGGAGCCTGGATGGCAGCTTGGACAGTGGAGCCTGGATGGCAGCTTGGACAGTGGAGCCTGGATGGCAGCTTGGACAGTGGAGCCTGGATGGCAGCTTGGACAGTGGAGCCTGGATGGCAGCTTGGACTGTGGAGCCTGGATGGCAGCTTGGACAGTGGAGCCTGGATGGCAGCTTGGACAGTGGAGCCTGGATGGCAGCTTGGACAGTGGAGCCTGGATGGCAGCTTGGACAGTGGAGCCTGGATGGCAGCTTGGACAGTGGAGCCTGGATGGCAGCTTGGACAGTGGAGCCTGGATGGCAGCTTGGACAGTGGAGCCTGGATGGCAGCTTGGACAGTGAAGCTTGGATGGCAGCTTGGACAGTGGAGCCTGGATGGCAGCTTGGACAGTGGAGCCTGGATGGCAGCTTGGACAGTGGAGCCTGGATGGCAGCTTGGACAGTGGAGGCTGGATGGCAGCTTGGACAGTGGAGCCTGGATGGCAGCTTGGACAGTGGAGCCTGGATGGCAGCTTGGACAGTGGAGCCTGGATGGCAGCTTGGACAGTGGAGCCTGGATGGCAGCTTGGACAGTGGAGGCTGCATTCGGCATCGTCATGCAAGGCGTTGTTGAGTGACCGCCCATGATTCATCTTTGTCATGGGCATAAATTCAAGCTCTGCGGTCTCCCACTGTAAAGGCGTCTCTCTTCACTCAGCAACATCATCTTCAAGCTTTTCCTTTGGCGTATTTACAATAGGATTGCATGTGACTAACGTTATGAATAGGCCTAATGCCTCTTCTTCTGCTTTCTGCTGACCTTGCAGTGCTCAAACTAAACTTCTCCATACGTTCCAACCCATCGCTACTTTTTATGTCTGAAATGACACCATCTAATTCAGCTACACTGAAGTAAATGGCAATTAGCCTAATGCTTATCAATGGAATCCAGACTCCCTCTGGTTTGGCCTCTCATGGGGCCTTCCCGACCAATCTGTGCCTTCCACTCACAGCCGGGACTTTTAGTAACTGATTAGGCCTTTGAAAGCTTGTTTGTTGAAGATGGCATTGGCAGAACTGCCTCCCCCCGTCGAGGGCCCTGGAAAAGTCTCTGGTGTACAGAGAGCTCTTAGTGCTCCTCTGTCAGGGGAATATTTCTGTGCTCTTATGATTTATTTTTACTTTGTCAGATCCCCAGAGGGATGGATGGAACGCTCACCACAGTGCAAGCTGGTTCACTCCCCTAGAATGCGCAAACACACTCACAGACACACACACACGCACACACTTTCTTTGGATTTCAGGAGTGCACTCTTCAAGCATTAACCGACGCAAACACTGCCACGTCAATGCACCCAGGAGAGATCGCCTCTCCTTCTCCTCACCCTTTCCTCATTGCCTTTCCTCCCAAGGGCAAGGAGACCCAAACCCACAGGACACCATTTATCACTGCAGGAACATTTACAGGAGATGTTTCATTGTCAGACAATTCTTCTTCCTTCTGTCTCTCTGTTTTCCTCATCTCTATTTCTCTGTCTCTCATTCTCTCTCTCCCTCCCCTCTCTGTCTCTCATTCTCTCTCTCCCCATCTCTGTATCCCATTCTCTCTCTCCCTCCCCTATCTCCTCATCTCTGTCTCTCATTCTCTCTCTCCCTCCCCTCTCTCCCCATCTCTGTCTCCCATTCTCTCTCTCCCTCCCCTATCTCCTCATCTCTGTCTCCCATTCTCTCTCTCCCTCCCCTATCTCCTCATCTCTGTCTCTCATTCTCTCTCTCCCTCCCCTCTCTCCCATCTCTGTCTCCCATTCTCTCTCTCCCTCCCCTCTGTGTCTCTCATTCTCTCTCTCCTCATCTCTGTCTCTCATTCTCTCTCTCCCTCCCCTCTCTGTCTCTCATTCTCTCTCTCCTCATCTCTGTCTCTCATTCTCTCTCTCCCTCCCCTCTCTCCTCATCTCTGGGACTTGGATATGTCAGGCATTGATGGGGGAAAACATTGATACAGTTACATATTAGGATATTATTTTGGACCATATATCATATCGCATCGCTTTGACAATATCGCAATATTATATCTGAGCTAGTTGTCTGTACCTGCACCAGAACTCCAGTGGTTTCCCTTCATAACTTTGTTCTCCATCTTCTTTTTAAATAGGGAGCCAATTTGTTTTCAGATATTTTATTTCCATGACTGATCAAAACTAGTTTTCTCACGGCTCTTATCTGTCCCTCTGCAGCAGACATATGGTGAGCGATACGTTTGGACCATGGAATCATATTAAGATCACAATATTGAATTGCAATTCGTATAGAATCGTGAGAATCATGAGAATCACAATACATATAGAATCGTGAAAAACATGAGAATCACAATACATATAGAATCGTGAGAATCACAATACATATAGAATCATGAGAATCACAATACACATAGAATCATGAGAATCACAATACACATAGAATCATGAGAATCACAATACACATGGAATCATGAGAATCACAATACACATAGAATCATGAGAATCACAATACACATAGAATCATGAGAATCACAATACACATAGAATCATGAGAATCACAATACATATAGAATCGTGAGAATCATGAGAATCACAATACACATAGAATCATGAGAATCACAGTACATATAGAATCATGAGAATCACAATACATATAGAATCATGAGAATCACAATACACATAGAATCATGAGAATCACAATACACACAGAATCATGAGAATCACAATACACATAGAATCGTGAGAGTCATGAGAATCACAATACATATAGAATCATGAGAATCACAATACATATAAAATAGTGAGAATCATGAGAATCACAATATACATAGAATCGTGAGAATCATGAGAATCACAATACATATAGAATTGTGAAAAACATGAGAATCACAATACACATAGAATCATGAGAATCACAATACATATAGAATCGTGAGAATCATGAGAATCACAATACATATAGAATCGTGAAAAACATGAGAATCACAATACACATAGAATCGTGAGAATCATGAGAATCACAATACATGTAGAATCATGAGAATCACAATACATATAGAATCGTGAGAATCATGAGAATCACAATATACATAGAATTGTGAGAATCATGAGAATCACAATACATATAGAATTGTGAAAAACATGAGAATCACAATACACATAGAATCGTGAGAATCATGAGAATCACAATACATGTAGAATCGTGAAAAACATGAGAATCACAATACATATTGTATCAGCACCTAAGTATCATGATAATATCGTATTGTGAGGTCTCTGGCAATACCCAGCCCTAATGTCAGATGCTGTCCCTCTTTACAGTCCTGACAATGAGCTTGATTGCAGGTCAGCCTCCCATTAGCCCTGGCCCATTGCTTAGATTATAGCACACTCTATTATATCTCATCTAGGAGCTGACGGGGATTTTTTGTCAATGAAATCCTTTTTCATGAGAAAGCCCATGGAAAATTGCCTCTGATATCTCTAACCATGCACTTTAATGAAGCCTTTCAATGTGGTGCAGGACGGAAGGGGAAGAGAGTGGCCCAATCTCCTGTGTGCTGTTTGATCACGCATACAGCCGGAGGAGCAGGACAATTTAAAGGCTAAATGTGGATGAGATCTGTAATGCTCTTTCCCCTCTTGTCTCTGTAATGCTCCACTCTCTTCTCTGTAATGCTCTACCCCCTCTTGTCTCTGTAATGCTCTCTCCCCTCTTGTCTCTGTAATGCTCTTTCCACTCTTGTCTCTGTAATGCTCTTTCCCCTCTTGTCTCTGTAATGCTCTTTCCCCTCTTGTCTCTGGAATGCTCCCTCCACTCTTTTCTCTGTAATGCTCTTTCCCCTCTTGTCTCTGTAATGCTCTTTCCCCTCTTGTCTCTGTAATGCTCTACCCCCTCTTGTCTCTGTAATGCTCTCTCCCCTCTTTTCTCTGTAATGCTCTTTCCCCTCTTGTCTCTGCAATGCTCTTTCCCCTCTTGTCTCTGTAATGCTCTACCCCCTCTTGTCTCTGTAATGCTCTCTCCCCTCTTTTCTCTGTAATGCTCTTTCCCCTCTTGTCTCTGCAATGCTCTTTCCCCTCTTGTCTCTGGAATGCTCCCTCCACTCTTGTCTCTGTAATGCTCTTTCCACTCTTGTCTCTGTAATGCTCTTTCCCCTCTTGTCTCTGTAATGCTCTTTCCCCTCTTGTCTCTGTAATGCTCTTTCCCCTCTTGTCTCTGGAATGCTCTTTCCCCTCTTGTCTCTGGAATGCTCCCCCCACTCTTGTCTCTGTAATGCTCTTTCCACTCTTGTCTCTGTAATGCTCTACCCCCTCTTGTCTCTGTAATGCTCTTTCCCCTCTTGTCTCTGTAATGCTCCCTCCACTCTTTTCTCTGTAATGCTCTACCCCCTCTTGTCTCTGTAATGCTCTTTCCCCTCTTGTCTCTGGAATGCTCCCTCCACTCTTTTCTCTGTAATGCTCTACCCCCTCTTGTCTCTGTAATGCTCTCTCCCCTCTTGTCTCTGTAATGCTCTTTCCCCTCTTGTCTCTGTAATGCTCTTTCCCCTCTTGTCTCTGTAATGCTCTTTCCCCTCTTGTCTCTGTAATGCTCTACCCCCTCTTGTCTCTGGAATGCTCCCTCCACTCTTGTCTCTGTAATGCTCTTTCCACTCTTGTCTCTGTAATGCTCTTTCCACTCTTGTCTCTGTAATGCTCTTTCCCCTCTTGTCTCTGTAATGCTCTTTCCCCTCTTGTCTCTGGAATGCTCTTTCCCCTCTTGTCTCTGGAATGCTCCCTCCACTCTTGTCTCTGTAATGCTCTTTCCCCTCTTGTCTCTGTAATGCTCTACCCCCTCTTGTCTCTGTAATGCTCTTTCCCCTCTTGTCTCTGTAATGCTCCCTCCACTCTTTTCTCTGTAATGCTCTACCCCCTCTTGTCTCTGTAATGCTCTTTCCCCTCTTGTCTCTGGAATGCTCCCTCCACTCTTTTCTCTGTAATGCTCTACCCCCTCTTGTCTCTGTAATGCTCTCTCCCCTCTTGTCTCTGTAATGCTATACCCCCTCTTGTCTCTGTAATGCTCTACACCCTCTTGTCTCTGTAATGCTCTTTCCCCTCTTGTCTCTGTAATGCTCCCTCCCCTCTTGTCTCTGTAATGCTCTACCCCCTCTTTTCTCTGTAATGCTCTTTCCACTCGTCTCTGTAATGCTATTTCCCCTCTTGTCTCTGTAATGCTCTACCCCCTCTTGTCTCTGTAATGCTCTTTCCCCTCTTGTCTCTGTAATGCTCTCTCCCCTCTTGTCTCTGTAATGCTCTCTCCCCTCTTGTCTCTGTAATGATCTTTCCCCTCTTGTCTCTGTAATGCTCTTTCCCCTCTTGTCTCTGGAATGCTCTTTCCCCTCTTGTCTCTGGAATGCTCCCTCCACTCTTGTCTCTGTAATGCTCTTTCCCCTCTTGTCTCTGTAATGCTCTACCCCCTCTTGTCTCTGTAATGCTCTTTCCCCTCTTGTCTCTGTAATGCTCCCTCCACCCTTTTCTCTGTAATGCTCTACCCCCTTTTGTCTCTGTAATGCTCTTTCCCCTCTTGTCTCTGGAATGCTCCCTCCACTCTTTTCTCTGTAATGCTCTACCCCCTCTTGTCTCTGTAATGCTCTCTCCCCTCTTGTCTCTGTAATGCTATACCCCCTCTTGTCTCTGTAATGCTCTACCCCCTCTTGTCTCTGTAATGCTCTTTCCCCTCTTGTCTCTGTAATGCTCCCTCCCCTCTTGTCTCTGTAATGCTCTACCCCCTCTTTTCTCTGTAATGCTCTTTCCACTCTTGTCTCTGTAATGCTCTTTCCCCTCTTGTCTCTGTAATGCTCTACCCCCTCTTGTCTCTGTAATGCTCTTTCCTCTCTTGTCTCTGTAATGCTCTCTCCCCTCTTGTCTCTGTAATGATCTCTCCCCTCTTGTCTCTGTAATGCTCTACCCCCTCTTTTCTCTGTAATGCTCTACCCCCTCTTTTCTCTGTAATACTTCCCCCCTCTTTTCTCTGTAATGCTCTACCCCCTCTTTTCTCTGTAATGCTCTACCCCCTATTTTCTCTGTAATGCTCTACTCACCCTTGTCTCTGTAATGCTCTACCCCCTCTTTTATCTGTAATGCTCTACCCCCTCTTTTCTCTGTAATGCTCTACCCCCTCTTTTCTCTGTAATGCTCTTCCCCCTCTTTTCTCTGTAATGCTCTTTCCCCTCTAGTCTCTGTAATGCTCTACCCCCTCTTTTCTCTGTAATGCTCTACCCCCTATTTTCTCTGTAATGCTCTTCCCCCTCTTTTCTCTGTAATGCTCTTTCCCCTCTAGTCTCTGTAATGCTCTACCCCCTCTTTTCTCTGTAATGCTCTACCCCCTCTTTTCTCTGTAATGCTCTACCCCCTCTTTTCTCTGTAATGCTGAACCCCCTCTTGTCTCTGTAATGCTCTACCCCCTCTTTTCTCTGTAATGCTCTACCCCCCTTTTCTCTGTAATGCTGCACCCCCTCTTTTCTCTGTAATGCTCTTTCCCCTCTTTTCTCTGTAATGCTCTTTCCCCTCTTTTCTCTGTAATGCTCTTTCCCCTCTTGTCTCTGTAATGCTCTACCCCCTCTTCTCTCTGTAATGCTCTACCCCCTCTTTTCTCTGTAATGCTCTTTCCCCTCTTGCCTCTGTAATGCTCTCCCCCCTCTTTTCTCTGTAATGCTGCACCCCCTCTTTTCTCTGTAATGCTCTTTCCCCTCTTGTCTCTGTAATGCTCCACTCTCTTCTTTGTAATGCTCTACCCCCTCTTGTCTCTGTAATGCTCTCTCCCCTCTTGTCTCTGTAATGCTCTTTCCCCTCTTGTCTCTGTAATGCTATACCCCCTCTTGTCTCTGTAATGCTCTACCCCCTCTTGTCTCTGTAATGCTCTTTCCCCTCTTGTCTCTGTAATGCTCCCTCCCCTCTTGTCTCTGTAATGCTCTACCCCCTCTTTTCTCTGTAATGCTCTTTCCACTCGTCTCTGTAATGCTATTTCCCCTCTTGTCTCTGTAATGCTCTACCCCCTCTTGTCTCTGTAATGCTCTTTCCCCTCTTGTCTCTGTAATGCTCTCTCCCCTCTTGTCTCTGTAATGCTCTCTCCCCTCTTGTCTCTGTAATGATCTTTCCCCTCTTGTCTCTGTAATGCTCTTTCCCCTCTTGTCTCTGGAATGCTCTTTCCCCTCTTGTCTCTGGAATGCTCCCTCCACTCTTGTCTCTGTAATGCTCTTTCCCCTCTTGTCTCTGTAATGCTCTACCCCCTCTTGTCTCTGTAATGCTCTTTCCCCTCTTGTCTCTGTAATGCTCCCTCCACTCTTTTCTCTGTAATGCTCTACCCCCTTTTGTCTCTGTAATGCTCTTTCCCCTCTTGTCTCTGGAATGCTCCCTCCACTCTTTTCTCTGTAATGCTCTACCCCCTCTTGTCTCTGTAATGCTCTCTCCCCTCTTGTCTCTGTAATGCTATACCCCCTCTTGTCTCTGTAATGCTCTACCCCCTCTTGTCTCTGTAATGCTCTTTCCCCTCTTGTCTCTGTAATGCTCCCTCCCCTCTTGTCTCTGTAATGCTCTACCCCCTCTTTTCTCTGTAATGCTCTTTCCACTCTTGTCTCTGTAATGCTCTTTCCCCTCTTGTCTCTGTAATGCTCTACCCCCTCTTGTCTCTGTAATGCTCTTTCCCCTCTTGTCTCTGTAATGCTCTCTCCCCTCTTGTCTCTGTAATGCTCTCTCCCCTCTTGTCTCTGTAATGCTCTACCCCCTCTTTTCTCTGTAATGCTCTACCCCCTCTTTTCTCTGTAATACTTCCCCCCTCTTTTCTCTGTAATGCTCTACCCCCTCTTTTCTCTGTAATGCTCTACCCCCTATTTTCTCTGTAATGCTCTACTCACCCTTGTCTCTGTAATGCTCTACCCCCTCTTTTATCTGTAATGCTCTACCCCCTCTTTTCTCTGTAATGCTCTACCCCCTCTTGTCTCTGTAATGCTCTCTCCCCTCTTTTCTCTGTAATGCTCTTTCCCCTCTTGTCTCTGCAATGCTCTTTCCCCTCTTGTCTCTGGAATGCTCCCTCCACTCTTGTCTCTGTAATGCTCTTTCCACTATTGTCTCTGTAATGCTCTTTCCCCTCTTGTCTCTGTAATGCTCTTTCCCCTCTTGTCTCTGTAATGCTCTTTCCCCAATTGTCTCTGGAATGCTCTTTCCCCTCTTGTCTCTGGAATGCTCCCCCCACTCTTGTCTCTGTAATGCTCTTTCCACTCTTGTCTCTGTAATGCTCTACCCCCTCTTGTCTCTGTAATGCTCTTTCCCCTCTTGTCTCTGTAATGCTCCCTCCACTCTTTTCTCTGTAATGCTCTACCCCCTCTTGTCTCTGTAATGCTCTTTCCCCTCTTGTCTCTGGAATGCTCCCTCCACTCTTTTCTCTGTAATGCTCTACCCCCTCTTGTCTCTGTAATGCTCTCTCCCCTCTTGTCTCTGTAATGCTCTTTCCCCTCTTGTCTCTGTAATGCTCTTTCCCCTCTTGTCTCTGTAATGCTCTACCCCCTCTTGTCTCTGGAATGCTCCCTCCACTCTTGTCTCTGTAATGCTCTTTCCACTCTTGTCTCTGTAATGCTATTTCCCCTCTTGTCTCTGTAATGCTCTTTCCCCTCTTGTCTCTGTAATGCTCTTTCCCCTCTTGTCTCTGGAATGCTCTTTCCCCTCTTGTCTCTGGAATGCTCCCTCCACTCTTGTCTCTGTAATGCTCTTTCCCCTCTTGTCTCTGTAATGCTCTACCCCCTCTTGTCTCTGTAATGCTCTTTCCCCTCTTGTCTCTGTAATGCTCCCTCCACTCTTTTCTCTGTAATGCTCTACCCCCTCTTGTCTCTGTAATGCTCTTTCCCCTCTTGTCTCTGGAATGCTCCCTCCACTCTTTTCTCTGTAATGCTCTACCCCCTCTTGTCTCTGTAATGCTCTCTCCCCTCTTGTCTCTGTAATGCTATACCCCCTCTTGTCTCTGTAATGCTCTACCCCCTCTTGTCTCTGTAATGCTCTTTCCCCTCTTGTCTCTGTAATGCTCCCTCCCCTCTTGTCTCTGTAATGCTCTACCCCCTCTTTTCTCTGTAATGCTCTTTCCACTCGTCTCTGTAATGATATTTCCCCTCTTGTCTCTGTAATGCTCTACCCCCTCTTGTCTCTGTAATGCTCTTTCCCCTCTTGTCTCTGTAATGCTCTCTCCCCTCTTGTCTCTGTAATGCTCTCTCCCCTCTTGTCTCTGTAATGATCTTTCCCCTCTTGTCTCTGTAATGCTCTTTCCCCTCTTGTCTCTGGAATGCTCTTTCCCCTCTTGTCTCTGGAATGCTCCCTCCACTCTTGTCTCTGTAATGCTCTTTCCCCTCTTGTCTCTGTAATGCTCTACCCCCTCTTGTCTCTGTAATGCTCTTTCCCCTCTTGTCTCTGTAATGCTCCCTCCACTCTTTTCTCTGTAATGCTCTACCCCCTTTTGTCTCTGTAATGCTCTTTCCCCTCTTGTCTCTGGAATGCTCCCTCCACTCTTTTCTCTGTAATGCTCTACCCCCTCTTGTCTCTGTAATGCTCTCTCCCCTCTTGTCTCTGTAATGCTATACCCCCTCTTGTCTCTGTAATGCTCTACCCCCTCTTGTCTCTGTAATGCTCTTTCCCCTCTTGTCTCTGTAATGCTCCCTCCCCTCTTGTCTCTGTAATGCTCTACCCCCTCTTTTCTCTGTAATGCTCTTTCCACTCTTGTCTCTGTAATGCTCTTTCCCCTCTTGTCTCTGTAATGCTCTTTCCCCTCTTGTCTCTGTAATGCTCTACCCCCTCTTGTCTCTGTAATGCTCTTTCCCCTCTTGTCTCTGTAATGCTCTCTCCCCTCTTGTCTCTGTAATGCTCTCTCCCCTCTTGTCTCTGTAATGCTCTACCCCCTCTTTTCTCTGTAATGCTCTACCCCCTCTTTTCTCTGTAATACTTCCCCCCTCTTTTCTCTGTAATGCTCTACCCCCTCTTTTCTCTGTAATGCTCTACCCCCTATTTTCTCTGTAATGCTCTACTCACCCTTGTCTCTGTAATGCTCTACCCCCTCTTTTATCTGTAATGCTCTACCCCCTCTTTTCTCTGTAATGCTCTACCCCCTCTTTTCTCTGTAATGCTCTTCCCCCTCTTTTCTCTGTAATGCTCTTTCCCCTCTAGTCTCTGTAATGCTCTACCCCCTCTTTTCTCTGTAATGCTCTACCCCCTCTTTTCTCTGTAATGCTCTTCCCCCTCTTTTCTCTGTAATGCTCTTTCCCCTCTAGTCTCTGTAATGCTCTACCCCCTCTTTTCTCTGTAATGCTCTACCCCCTCTTTTCTCTGTAATGCTCTACCCCCTCTTTTCTCTGTAATGCTGAACCCCCTCTTGTCTCTGTAATGCTCTACCCCCTCTTTTCTCTGTAATGCTCTACCCCCCCTTTTCTCTGTAATGCTGCACCCCCTCTTTTCTCTGTAATGCTCTTTCCCCTCTTTTCTCTGTAATGCTCTTTCCCCTCTTTTCTCTGTAATGCTCTTTCCCCTCTTGTCTCTGTAATGCTCTACCCCCTCTTCTCTCTGTAATGCTCTACCCCCTCTTTTCTCTGTAATGCTCTTTCCCCTCTTGCCTCTGTAATGCTCTCCCCCCTCTTTTCTCTGTAATGCTGCACCCCCTCTTGTCTCTGTAATGCTCTTTCCCCTCTTGTCTCTGTAATGCTCCACTCTCTTCTCTGTAATGCTCTACCCCCTCTTGTCTCTGTAATGCTCTCTCCCCTCTTGTCTCTGTAATGCTCTTTCCCCTCTTGTCTCTGTAATGCTCTTTCCCCTCTTGTCTCTGTAATGCTCTTTCCCCTCTTGTCTCTGGAATGCTCCCTCTACTCTTTTCTCTGTAATGCTCTTTCCCCTCTTGTCTCTGGAAATGCTCTTTCCCCTCTTGTCTCTGTAATGCTCTACCCCCTCTTGTCTCTGTAATGCTCTCTCCCCTCTTTTCTCTGTAATGCTCTTTCCCCTCTTGTCTCTGCAATGCTCTTTCCCCTCTTGTCTCTGGAATGCTCCCTCCACTCTTGTCTCTGTAATGCTCTTTCCACTCTTGTCTCTGCAATTCTCTTTCCCCTCTTGTCTCTGTAATGCTCCCTCCCCTCTTGTCTCTGTAATGCTCTACCCCCTCTTTTCTCTGTAATGCTCTTTCCACTCTTGTCTCTGTAATGCTCTTTCCCCTCTTGTCTCTGTAATGCTCTACCCCCTCTTGTCTCTGTAATGCTCTTTCCCCTCTTGTCTCTGTAATGCTCTCTCCCCTCTTGTCTCTGTAATGCTCTCTCCCCTCTTGTCTCTGTAATGCTCTACCCCCTCTTTTCTCTGTAATACTTCCCCCCTCTTTTCTCTGTAATGCTCTCTTCCTCCCCTCTTTTCTCTGTAATGCTCTTTCCCCTCTTTTCTCTGTAATGCTCTCTTCCCCCCTCTTCTCTGTAATGCTCTCTTCTCCCCCCTATTCTCTGTTATGCTCTCTTCTCCCCCCTCCTCTCTGTAATGCTCTCTTCTCCCCCCTCTTCTCTGTAATGCTCTCTTCCCCCCCCCTTCTCTGTAATGCTCTCGTCCCCCCCTCTTTTCTCTGTAATACTCTCTTCCCCTCTTTTCTCTGTAATGCTCTCCCCCCCCCCCTTCTCTGTAATGCTTTCTTCCCCCCCTCTTTTCTCTGTAATGCTCTCTTCCCCCCCTCTTTTCTCTGTAATGCTCTCTTCCCCCCCTCTTTTCTCTGTAATGCTCTCTTCCTCCCCTCTTTTCTCTGTAATGCTCTTTCCCCTCTTTTCTCTGTAATGCTCTCTTCCCCCCTCTTCTCTGTAATGCTCTTTCCCCTCTTTTCTCTGTAATGCTCTCTTCCCCCCTCTTCTCTGTAATGCTCTTTCCCCTCTTTTCTCTGTAATGCTCTCTTCCTCCCCTCTTTTCTCTGTAATGCTCTCCTCCCCCCCCTTCTCTGTAATGCTCTCTTCCTCCCCTCTTTTCTCTGTAATGCTCTCTTCCTCCCCTCTTTTCTCTGTAATGCTCTCTTCCTCCCCTCTTTTCTCTGTAATGCTCTCTTCCTCCCCTCTTTTCTCTGTAATGCTCTCTTCCTCCCCTCTTTTCTCTGTAATGCTCTCTTCCTCCCCTCTTTTCTCTGTAATGCTCTCTTCCTCCCCTCTTTTCTCTGTAATGCTCTCTTCCCCTCCTTGCTCTCCTTGCTGTTGTTTCCATTCTTTTTGTGCAGCTGGAGTTGTGTGTGTATTGTGAGCTATTGTTTGTTGTGTGTGTTTTGAGTTAGTGTTTGTTGTGTGTGTTGCAAGCTAGTGTTTGTTGTGTGTGTGTTGTGAGCTAGTGTGTGTGATTACGTATGTACTTGTGCCTGAGCTTGCAACGTTTGAAAAGTATAGTAAATGAAAGGTTATTGTCATGACTCACTTGACATGCTGTGCTGACTCGTGGAGCACAGTGCCAAACACAGAGCCAAACACAGTGCCAGATAACATGCCCTTTGAAAGGTCATTGTAACCCTCACTTACCTTCTAAACCCAAGAAGCCTGGGAAAATTGGGGTTAAGCCTGGGTTCACTCAAACGACAGAGTGCTTGGTCAAGTACTTTTGACTTAGCTTTTGCATCATATTTTCATTTAAGTTGTGAAATGTTATAGATTTTTGAAGAATGGACGGGATGATCATCAAATTCCGCAAAGTTCATTGCTTTGAACCAACACCTTATTGCTCAGCATGACTGACATCCCACGGTGCAACACCGATGTCCCTCACGTCAAGTGAGCTGTGATATCAGTGACACGGTTCACCATTGTCTAATTTGTAATGAAATTTAAAAGTGCATCGCTCCATGAAAGCCTCAGAGGGTGAATTACCATTCTATGGGTCCATCCAAATAGCCAAGGCTTGGTCCCAGCAGGGGCCGGACCTCAGAGCGTTGTGCGTTGCTGGGCTTTACTGGGCTCTCCAATACCCCGAGGCCATGCCTGAGGGCTCCTCAGCCGGCTCTGTCATGTCCTTGACAGCCTCCAATCTACTAGATTCAGCTCCTATTGACCTCCAGCAACCAGCACAAGACCTTTATCTCAGCATCGCCAGCCCTGTTGAAGCCAAAAGTCCCAGCCAAAGCTTCCACAGACACACAGAGAGGAAGGGGTCCTGGGTTAACAGGTTCACACCAGACCTCCCACAGACACACAGAGAGGAAGGGGTTCAGGGTTAACAGGTTCACACCAGACCTTCCACAGATACACAGAGAGGAAGGAAGGGATTCAGGGTTAACAGGTTCACACCAGACCTTCCACAGACACACAAAGAGGAAGGAAGGGGTTCACACCAGACCTTCCACAGACACACAGAGAGGAAGGAAGGGGTTCAGGGTTAACAGGTTCACACCAGACCTTCCACAGACATACATAGAGGAAGGGGTTAAGGGTTAACAGGTTCACACCAGACCTTCCACAGACACACATAGATGAAGGGGTTAAGGGTTAACAGGTTCACACCAGACCTTCCACAGATACACAGAGAGGAAGGAAGGGGTTCAGGGTTAACAGGTTCACACCAGACCTCCCACAGACACACAGAGAGGAAGGAAGGGGTTCAGGGTTAACAGGTTCACACCAGACCTCCCACAGATACACAGAGAGGAAGGGTCCAGGGTTAACAGGTTCACACCAGACTTCCCACAGACACACAGAGAGGAAGGAAGGGGTTCAGGGTTAACAGGTTCACACCAGACCTCCCACAGATACACAGAGAGGAAGGGTCCAGGGTTAACAGGTTCACACCAGACCTCCCAGAGACACACAGAGAGGAAGGAAGGGGTTCAGGGTTAACAGGTTCACACCAGACCTTCCACAGATACACAGAGAGGAAGGAAGGGGTTCAGGGTTAACAGGTTCACACCAGACCTTCCACAGATACACAGAGAGGAAGGAAGGGGTTCAGGGTTAACAGGTTCACACCAGACCTTCCACAGACACACAGAGAGGAAGGAAGGGGTTCAGGGTTAACAGGTTCACACCAGATCTTCCACCGACATACAGAGAGGAAGGAAGGGGTTAACAGGTTCACACCAGACCTCCCACAGATACACAGAGAGGAAGGTGTTCAGGGTTAACAGGTTCACACGAGACCTTCCACAGACACACAGAGAGGAAGGAAGGGGTTCAGGGTTAACAGGTTCACACCAGACCTTCCACAGATACACAGAGAGGAAGGAAGGGGTTCAGGGTTAACAGGTTCACACCAGACCTCCCACATATACACAGAGAGGAAGGGTCCAGGGTTAACAGGTTCACACCAGACCTTCCACAGATACACAGAGAGGAAGGAAGGGGTTCAGGGTTAACAGGTTCACACCAGACCTTCCACAGATACACAGAGAGGAAGGAAGGGGTTCAGGGTTAACAGGTTCACACCAGACCTTCCACAGATACACAGAGAGGAAGGGTTCAGGGTTAACAGGTTCACACCAGACCTCCCACAGATACACAGAGAGGAAGGGTCCAGGGTTAACAGGTTCACACCAGACCTCCCACAGACACACAGAGAGGAAGGGTCCAGGGTTAACAGGTTCACACCAGACCTCCCACAGATACACAAAGAGGAAGGAAGGGGTTCACGCCAGACCTTCCACAGATACACAGAGAGGAAGGGGTTCAGGGTTAACAGGTTCACACCAGACCTCCCACAGATACACAGAGAGGAAGGGTCCAGGGTTAACAGGTTCACACCAGACCTCCCACAGATACACAGAGAGGAAGGGTTCAGGGTTAACAGGTTCACACCAGACCTCCCACAGATACACAGAGAGGAAGGAAGGGGTTCAGGGTTAACAGGTTCACACCAGACCTTCCACAGATACACAGAGAGGAAGGAAGGGGTTCAGGGTTAACAGGTTCACACCAGACCTCCCACAGATACACAGAGAGGAAGGAAGGGGTTCGCGCCAGACCTTCCACAGATACACAGAGAGGAAGGGTCCAGGGTTAACAGGTTCACACCAGACCTTCCACAGACACACAAAGAGGAAGGAAGGGGTTCAGGGTTAACAGGTTCACACCAGACCTTCCACAGACACACAAAGAGGAAGGAAGGGGTTCAGGGTTAACAGGTTCACACCAGACCTTCCACAGACACACAGAGAGGAAGGGGTTCAGGGTTAACAGGTTCACACCAGACCTTCCACAGACACACAGAGAGGAAGGAAGGGGTTCAGGGTTAACAGGTTCACACAAGACCTTCCACAGACACACAGAGAGGAAGGGGTTCAGGGTTAACAGGTTCACACCAGACCTCCGACAGATACACAGAGAGGAAGGGTCCAGGGTTAACAGGTTCACACCAGACCTCCCACAGATACACAGAGAGGAAGGGTCCAGGGTTAACAGGTTCACACCAGACTTCCCACAGACACACAGAGAGGAAGGGGTTCAGGGTTAACAGGTTCACACCAGACCTCCCACAGATACACAGAGAGGAAGGGGTTCAGGGTTAACAGGTTCACACCAGACCTTCCACAGACACACAAAGAGGAAGGAAGGGGTTCAGGGTTAACAGGTTCACACCAGACCTTCCACAGACACACAGAGAGGAAGGAAGGGGTTCAGGGTTAACAGGTTCACACAAGACCTTCCACAGACACACAGAGAGGAAGGGGTTCAGGGTTAACAGGTTCACACCAGACCTCCGACAGATACACAGAGAGGAAGGGTCCAGGGTTAACAGGTTCACACCAGACCTCCCACAGATACACAGAGAGGAAGGGTCCAGGGTTAACAGGTTCACACCAGACTTCCCACAGACACACAGAGAGGAAGGGGTTCAGGGTTAACAGGTTCACACCAGACCTCCCACAGATACACAGAGAGGAAGGGGTTCAGGGTTAACAGGTTCACACAAGACCTTCCACAGACACACAGAGAGGAAGGGGTTCAGGGTTAACAGGTTCACACCAGACCTCCCACAGATACACAGAGAGGAAGGGTCCAGGGTTAACAGGTTGTTGATGATGTTGTTCATTCACAGAGCTCTTTGAGTTTCTGAGGAACCAGTTCTTGCGTTCCGCCGACCCGTCACTGTCTATTTATAATGTAAGCCTACTCTGCATGGCTGAGTTTGTTGGTCTTGGTTTCTGACCTGCATTTTTTTTTTTGTATTTTTATAGAAATTTCTGATTTTATTAGTCAATTAAATGCTTACTTGCAGGTTCCTTCTTGACAATGAAACAACATTAAGAAATAATAAAAGATAAGAACACTAACATAAAGTAAATGTTTCAGTAGGATACAATAGACATTTTAGCATAAGTGTAATACAGAAAGCCATAATTTATGATCCAATATTTACACGTTTATTGGGCTGGGGGGGGGGGTCAAGTGTATACATTGAGCGTTATAATAAGAGACTGGTAGCAGCAGTTGTGATGTGTGTAGCATGAACGTATGTGTCTGTCTGTGAGGGTGTGTCTGTCTGTCTGTCTGTCTGTCTGTGTGGGTGTGTTGTCTGTGTGGGTGTGTCTGTCTGTGTGGGTGTGTTGTCTGTGTCTGTCTGTCTGTCTGTCTGTCTGTCTGTCTGTCTGTCTGTCTGTCTGTGTGTGTGTGTGGGTGTGTTGTCTGTGTGGGTGTGTGCATGTGTGCTAAGGTTTGGAGAATCAGAGCAGGTGGTCAGTCCAGTTCAAGTGTCCATCAGTCTGATGGCTTGTAGGTAAGCCTTTTGGTTTCAGACCTCATGGTCCGATAGCGTCTACCCGACGGTAAGGGTGATAACCGCTCATGGCTGGGGTGTGTGGAGTCTTTGAGCCTTCCTCAGGCACCTTTTCCAGTAGATGTCCTGAATGGCTGGGAGCACGGTCCCATCGATGTGGATCGGGGCATGTTCGAACACGCTGCCAGCTGTGCCACACATGGACTCTGGATCATCCCAGAGCTGCTGCCTTTCTATTGCCTTTCTACTGCCTTTCCTCCTGGGAGTTACATTACTTGTAGACCGCCTCCTGTTCCTGCGGCACTGCTCCCCACCTGCCCTGGTCTGTCTCTCCCATTCTGGTACAGGTGCTGTCTCTCCCATTCTGGTACAGGTGCTGTCTCTCCCATTCTGGTACAGGTGCTGTCTCTCCCATTCTGGTACAGGTGCTGTCTCTCCCATTCTGGTACAGGTGCTGTCTCTCCCATTCTGGTACAGGTGCTGTCTCTCCCATTCTGGTACAGGTGCTGTCTCTCCCATTCTGGTACAGGTGCTGTCTCTCCCATTCTGGTACAGGTGTTGTCTCTCCCATTCTGGTACAGGTGCTGTCTCTCCCATTCTGGTACAGGTGCTGTCTCTCCCATTCTGGTACAGGTGCCCTCGCCAGTCTCTCTCTCCCTGGAGCTTTGCTCACCTACATCATACGCAGACATCGCTGACTTTTTATTGATCTGCGGTTGGACTATTTGATTAGTGATTCTTGGGGCTATAAACCAACATGTTGCTGTTGTTCATGTTGCTGGTGTCTAGCCTTGGCTTTTACAATGTTGCTCTGTGAATGAGGAAATATATGACTGTTTCTCCCTCGAGTTTTGGGAGAAACCACACGCTTGCTCTGTAACTCTGTAACTCTTAATCGCTAACTCTGCTCTGGTGACTATGGATTCTCATTCAACTGCTGTCTGTAAATCCAAATGTTGTATCCCCCGATCTAGACTTGCCATTATCTTGCTGCTTCCATTGTCTTGAAACATGCAGTCTAACCCAGGTCCTGACATTCTTACCCCTGCCCAATTAAGTAGTCAGAGCGGCCTGAAGTTTTTTCATATGAATGTAAGAAGTCTTCTGCCGAAGCTTGATTTTGTGAATGTATGGATAAAAACTGCCGACCCTGATGGATTTATGCTTTCTGAAACCTGGCTCAAAAAATCTATTACAGACAAAAATATTGGCATAAATGGTTACAATGTGTTTCATACAGATGGTCAATCTGGTGGTGGGTGGTGTTGTTGTTGTTTCCATAAAAGACAAGATCTCGGTGGTCGTTCTGACTTCTGTTACTAAACCTCAGCAATTTGAATATCTGTCTTTGAACCTCAACCTTGGCTCATCTTTAAATAGTGTTGTATCTTGTTGTTATACTGGAAATCTCCATCTGCAACTGTTGTATTTTCAAATTGTTATCACAGAATGTGTCGCGTTCGTCGTAATGAGCAGACCAAGGCACAGCGTGCGTAGAGTTCCACGTAATTTTAATAAACCGAAACTCACTGGTTAAAAAACAACAACCAACCGACGTGACGCTACTGTTGTGCACTCAGGCAACTAAATGTAGACAACATCCCACAAATACCAATGGGAAAATGGCTACCTAAATATGATCCCCATTCAGAGACAACGATAAACAGCTGCCTCTGATTGGGGACCATATCAGGCCACCATAGAAATACAAAAAACACCTAGATGACCCACCCTAGTCACTATCACGCCCCAACCAACATAGAGAATAAACAGCTTTCTATGGTCAAGGCATGACAGAATGTCAATTCTGAGTTTGTCCTGATGGGTGATCTGACTCAGGACTGGTAAACATCTAGCTCTGATCAAATCCAAATTCTATGCAATATCTATAGTCCTATAATCTCACTCAGATTGTCAACAGTGTAACGAGGTTGAATATAAAATATCCTCTTTGATTGATTTGATTTTAAGCAATTCTCCTCATCGTTTTAATGCTTCTGTATTTTTGCAAATAACATAAGTGAACACTTATGCCTGTGTGAGAAATGTAAAAATTCCTAAGAAATCTCCACGTGTCATTACGAAAAGAAACTGCAAGCGGTTTGTTATTCCAGGTTTTTTACATGATGTATCTAGCATTGAATGGAATAGAATTGAATTAATTCCTGATGTTGACAACACATTCCAGGATGTATGCAATAGGCCCCTTTAAATAAATGCAGGATTAAGGGCAGAGAGAACCCTTGGTTGACTGAGGATTTTACTAAAATCATAAGGGAACAAAATGCTATGTGGGCTAAAGCAAGAGGGACTGGCTCGTCAGATGATTGGATGGCTTTTAAATGTCTTGAAAATATGGGTGTGGCTATGATCCATAAATTGAAAGCAGGCCATTCATTACCTGACATCTACTTCATTTTACTTCATTTTGGCAAGTAGTGAAAGGTTTGGAGTGCAGAAAAGATACACAGCTTCCTAAACAATTGTTGTACGACACACAGATTGTAACTGAGAGAACCTGCATTCTGAAAGCCTTAAATCAGCATTTTATAGATGCAGGCAGTTTATTTGAGAAGGTCAAAGGTATTATTGAGCCCCCTATAAATTTACCTGACACCCCTGTACACTCCTTCACCAGGTTCTCCTTTTCATCCTTCTCTGTTTCAGAAGTGTGTAAAGCCCTGAAAGAAATAGATGGTAAAAAATCCCCTGGCCCTGATGAACTAGACCCCGGCTTCCTCCACCTAGCTGCAGACATCTTTGCTCCCCCTTAACATGTATTTTTATCCTCACGCTTGATGTAAAGGAAATCCCCAAGTTATGGAAATCTGCTTTTGTACGGCCTCTCCTGAAAGGTGAAGATCCTTCGCTACTTGACAACTATCGACCCGTATCAAAATTGTCTGTACTGTCAAAGGTGCTGAAGTCCATAGTTAGTAGGCAACTAAAGGTCTACTTCCAAGAAAACAACATCTTAAATGGAATGCAATCAGGTTTTAGGTCTGGCCACAGCACTGTTTCAGCAACATTGAAGGTTTTAAAGTCTACTGTGCTTTTGACAAGAAGTTACATTGTGTGTATTTTCAAATGCCAGGCACGTTACTAATTATGTCATTGCTCCATTGGCTTAACATACTATAGAGCAAGTCAAAGTGTACAAATATTTGGGTGTGTGGGTTGATTACAAGCTAAGCTTCACTGTGCATGTAGAGAACTTGATAAGAAGCTCAAACTGAAAATAGGTTTTTATTACCGGCATAAGGCTTGTTTTTCTTTTGAGGCCATGAAGGAGCTGGTATGATGTACATTACTGTCGGTTTTAGATTTTAGTGATGTTATATATATGCAGGCCTCAACCACTACCCTGAGAGCACTTGATTCAGTGTATCATGCAGCCCTCAGGTTCATTACAAATCAAAAACGTCTAACACATCATTGTGATCTCTACAGCGCTGTTGGCTGGTCGTCATTGACCTTGCGTAGGCTTAAACACTGGTATAAGGCCATTTTTGGTAAATGGATCTCTGATCCAGGTCAGTAAATAAATATAAATGATCTTGACTATTTCATGAGTTTCTACAAAAAAAATGAAAAACAAGCGGTTTGTTACATTCTCATTTGCTTTGTACAGTACCAGAAATTAGAACAGATCATGGTAGAAATAGTTTTAGTTACTCAGTTCCGTGGTCCTGGAATTCTATCCTGAACTTTTTCAAATTTGTTGATATTGTGTTATTGGTGGAGTTTAAACACTTAATTGATGTATATACAGTACCTTGCGAAAGTATTCGGCCCCCTTGAACTTTGCGACCTTTTGCCACATTTCAGGCTTCAAACATAAAGATATAAAATTGTATTTTTTTGTGAAGAATCAACAACAAGTGGGACACAATCATGAAGTGGAACGACATTAATTGGATATTTCTAAATTTTTTAACAAATCAAAAACTGAAAAATTGGAGGTGCAAAATTATTCAGCCCCTTTACTTTCAGTGCAGCAAACTCTCTCCAGAAGTTCAGTGAGGATCTCTGAATGATCCAATGTTGACCTAAATGACTAATGATGATAAATACAATCCACCTGTGTGTAATCAAGTCTCCGTATAAATGCACCTGCACTGTGATAGTCTCAGAGGTCCGTTAAAAGCGCAGAGAGCATCATGAAGAACAAGGAACACACCAGGCAGGTCCGAGATACTGTTGTGAAGAAGTTTAAAGCCGGATTTGGATACAAAACGATTTCCCAAGCTTTAAACATCCCAAGGAGCACTGTGCAAGTGATAATATTGAAATGGAAGGAGTATCAGACCACTGCAAATCTACCAAGACCTGGCCGTCCCTCTAAACTTTCAGCTCATACAAGGAGAAGACTGATCAGAGATGCAGCCAAGAGGCCCATGATCACTCTGGATGAACTGCAGAGATCTACAGCTGAGGTGGGAGACTCTGTCCATAGGACAACAATCAGTTGTATATTGCACAAATCTGGCCTTCATGGAAGAGTGGCCAGAAGAAAGCCATTTCTTAAAGATATCCATAAAAAGTGTCGTTTAAAGTTTGCCACAAGCCATCTGGGAGACACACCAAACATGTGGAAGAAGGTGCTCTGATCAGATGAAACCAAAATTGAACTTTTTGGCAACAATGCAAAACGTTATGTTTGGCGTAAAAGCAACACAGCTGAACATACCATCCCCACTGTCAAACATGGTGGTGGCAGCATCATGGTTTGGGCCTGCTTTTCTTCAGCAGGGACAGGGAAGATGGTTAAAATTGATGGGAAGATGGATGGAGCCAAATACAGGACCATTCTGGAATAAAAACTTGATGGAGTCTGCAAAAGACCTGAGACTGGGACGGAGATTTGTCTTCCAACAAGACAATGATCCAAAACATAAAGCAAAATCTACAATGGAATGGTTCAAAAATAAACATATCCAGGTGTTAGAATGGCCAAGTCAAAGTCCAGACCTGAATCCAATCGAGAATCTGTGGAAAGAACTGAAAACTGCTGTTCACAAATGCTCTCCATCCAACCTCACTGAGCTCGAGCTGTTTTGCAAGGAGGAATGGGAAAAAAATTCAGTCTCTCGATGTGCAAAACTGATAGAGACAAGTGACTTACAGCTGTAATCGCAGCAAAAGGTGGCGCTACAAAGTATTAACTTAAGGGGGCTGAATAATTTTTTGTTAAAAAAGTTTGAAATATCCAATAAATGTCGTTCCACTTCATGATTGTGTCCCACTTGTTGTTGATTCTTCACAAAAAAATACAGTTTTATATCTTTATGTTTGAAGCCTGAAATGTGGCAAAAGATCGCAAAGTTCAAGGGGGCCGAATACTTTCGCAAGGCACTGTATATGAGAAGAGTGTAATTGTCTTTAAAAGCTGTTTTTTAGTCAAGACTTTCGTGTTTCTTTACGTTATATGTCATTGTTGTACTGTATGTGTGTCTATTGTTTTGTTCAATGTTGTGT
Source organism: Oncorhynchus mykiss (assembly GCF_057628025.1). Taxonomy (NCBI): domain Eukaryota; kingdom Metazoa; phylum Chordata; class Actinopteri; order Salmoniformes; family Salmonidae; genus Oncorhynchus; species Oncorhynchus mykiss. The sequence continues at coordinate 65,065,313 of NC_143040.1, forward strand.
TGGTGTATGTAAGTTGTTTTGTCTGAAACTTTGTTCCCCCTGCTGCTATTGGACCAGGTCTCTCTTGGAAAAGAGATGTTATCTCAGTAAGAAAAAAACTGCATAAATGAAGGGATCATGGTTCCCAGTTGGGAACCTACCCTCCCACGTTCAGCTGGAACGGTGGCGCATGGAACGCAAAAATATTCTTAGAAATATTTAACCTCCACACATTAACAAGTCCAATAGCTCAAATTAAAGATAAACACCTTGTTCATCTAGCCAGCAAGTCAGATTTCTAAAATGTTTTACGGCGAAAACATAGCGCATATATATGTCAAACCACCACCAGACACAGCTCATTTGAATAGCCAAAACATGCAATCAACAAACGCAGGATTAAAAAATAAATAATTCACTAACCTTTTGAAAATCTTCATCAGATGACAGTAATAGGACATGTTACACAGTACATTTTTTTTATATCCATAAATGTCCATTTACATTGAATTCATGTTCAGAAAATACTCAAAAATGTCCGCAGGAAATCTAGGTAGCGCGGCAAGATAACGTAAATAGACATCATAAACTTTGACTAAATATACGTTCTACATATAGTTAGAAAGATACACTGCTTCTTTATGCAATCGCTTTGTTACATTTATTTTTAACGTTACAGAAATCGCACACTATTCAATATTCTGAGACGGCGCTCAGATATAAGCTACATTTCTCCGTAATGTTGGAGTCAACAGAAACACAGATTTCAGCATAAATATTCCCTTACCTTCGATGGTCTTCGTTCAGAATGTTCTGGAAGGGTTCATACTTACCCAAAGAATCATTTGGTTTCAATTCTTGCGTCTTTGTATTAGCTACTGCTAATAACATCAGCTGAAATGCACCCAAAATGTCCTCTGGTCCGGAAAAGTTGCGCATCTAAACTTCAAAATTACATATTATATGTCGACTAAACAGGTCAAACTAAGTGCAGAATCAAGCTTTATGATGTTTTAAACACACAAAACAAATTTCTATTCAACCGGTCATCGTTAGCTCTTCCCAGGAGTGCTGGAACAAAGGAATGGCCTTGACCAATTCGCGCCCCAACGCACAAGGTATTTTCTCCTGGCACACACTAATTTCACTCCCATAGGGCCAATTCTCGCGGGATTTGAACGATTGAAAGCTCTACTGAATGAAGACATCTAGTGGAAGACATAGAAAGTCTCCCCAGATCCATAACTGGTTGGGAAGGGTGGGGGCGATGACGTCAAAGTTGCCCCAACTTTCATGACCACAAAAACTAGTTTGGAAGAATGCCTGCCCTGTGAGTTCTGCTATACTTACAGACATAATTCCAACGGTTTTAGAAGCTTTAGAGTGTTTTCTATCCAATAATAATTATTATATGCATATATTAGCAATTTTTGACAGATTTTTTTTCAGTTTACTATGGGTACCCAATTCCTCCAAAGGGGGCAGAAGTCAGCCCTATCTCTAGCAGGTTAAATAAAATACAATAAAAATGCTCCCTCCTCTGCTTCCTGAAGTCAACAATCTACTTCTTTTTCTTGCTGATTTTGAGGGAGATATTGTTATGACACCATAATGCCAGTTCACTTACCTCCTCCCTATAGGCTGACTTGTCGTTGTTGGTTATCAGGCCTACAACCGTGGTGTCGTCAGCAAACTTGATGATGGAGATGTTGTCGTGCGAAGCCACGCAGTCGTGGGCGAAAAGGTAGTACAGCAGAGGACTGAGGACACACCCCTGGGGGGCCTCTGTGTTAAGAGTTAGTGTGAGGAGGTGTTGTTGCCAATCCTCACAGCCTGGGGTCTTTCAGAGTGTGGTGTCCAGACCCAGGGCTCTGAGCTTGGTGTTGAGCATGGAGGGAACAATAGTGTTGAATGCTGAAATGTAGTCAATGAACAGCATTCTCACACAGGTGTTCCTCTTGTCCAGATGTGTTACAGCTGTGAATAGCGATAGGTAGGCAAATTGGAGTGTGTCCTGTGTGCAGGGCACACCCTCATCACCAGCCTCTCAAAGCATGATGACAGAGGCGAACATGACGGGACAATAGTCTTTTGAGCACATCCAATCATATATTGGAACCGAAATAAACATTAAACGAAATCAAATAATACTGAGCAAAATGTAATCTCGAAAGGAAGCTTGTATAAAATTGTAACTTTGAATCGCTAAACAACTGCTCCTAACAATTAGGTTAGCATCTTTGATGTAAGACCTTCTCTGGGAGTATACTGGCTTTTAAATGGACATTTCTTCCGCACAACTTAAATTATTTGGTGTGTTTTACTTGTTGTGCATCTCCGACAAAAATAAATCACAAGGTTGCTGCATCCATTAGTAAATTGGCTGCACGAAAGAAGGCTGCAGCACACAGAGAAGCAGCAGTCTCTCATAATCAACTGTACCAGCGAGGCACTGCGGCACACAGCCACACATTAAAGCTGCCACACAGATCACAGCAATGGCTCCATTGATTGGGCGGCTGTGGCGGTGGGCGGGAGACAGACTAACTAAGGCTCAGACTGATATGTGCCAGTATTTCATTTTGACAGCCCCTTCATTCCCTACTGTAGTCCAGGCCCTCTTCTCCTCTCATAACTGTATGTCTATGAGATGCCAGTGAAGCATAGACTGTCTGCTTCTCTCCGTCTAATCTATCTACATCTCTCTCCATTTCTCCGTTACACTCCTTTTTCTCTTTAGTTTTCACGTCAATGCTTTTATTTTGCACAGATAAATGCAGGCTGGTCTACATCCAACTTTTTTGAAAACATGTAAGACCTATTACACAGAATGGATGGGGCTTTCATGAGCACAAGAGAGAGACAAGTGGAGCCAATTAGGGGCCTGGAGCACTGTCTACTGACGCTGGTCTGGACACTGGAGCAGAGCAGTACTGTGCGTCTGCAGGTGGGATGTCTGGAAGCTCAGCAATGTATGTGATGGTAGATGAGGAAACGTATGGAAGAGACCCGCGATCCATTATCTCTATTTTGGAGTCCAACATGACTAGAGTTAGCGGAAATGACTGCAGGGCCCAGCGCTAAGGCCTAGGTACATTCTGCTCCTCTGGAAATCAGGTGGGATAAAATAACACGTTTTTCAAAAGCCATGTGCTTGTGGATGACTTACTGTGATTTGGGCTTCACACTTGGCTCTCTAATTGCTGACTGTGTTGGAGTTATGTTAAACACCACTAGTGTGGAGTAGCATCCTCATATCGATATAATCAATGCTCTTTGCTCTAACATAGATCTAACGTAGATGCCAGATCAAAGCACTCTTGATCATAGACCGAATTGGCAGTAAACGGATCAACAGTCGAAAAGCATTCATGCTAAAATAGTCTGGAAACTTGGAATAGAGCAAAGTAGGACATTTCTGTTGACACATAGTTCTTGTAAAGGTTACAGTGAGTAGCCGCAATACTCTACCACTTTTAAATGTTTCTGTGTTCCTACCATGTGTGATTCATGGTTTACTAACCGAAGCAGTTGCAGTAGCTAGTTGACACCACTGAGAGGAACGCTGTTGCACAGCATGGACAACTTTGCTGAATTCTGACTCCACGGACCAACCTCCTCCTGTACGACTTTAACCTTTAACCTTTAATCCTGGTTAATAAACTAACGATAAACAAGCTGGTTTGCAGCTGTAATATTTCCCCAAAGCGTGTCAATCAGCCAACAGCTTCTCAACCTTTCTCCTCTAAATCAAGTACAGCCCTCACCCTGCACGAGCCCATCACCATCTCTATGTAATCGTCCCTTGATGGAGTGCATTGCCAGTTCACTGGCATTTTCACTCCCGATTGGGTAAATTACCATGTGGAGGACTCGTCAGGTCTGTCCCTGAGAACTAAAGCCCTACTCTTGACCTTTGTCTTTTCTTTGTTCTTTGTCGGAGAGCCATAAAGTCAAACGAGTGAAGAAGATGGAGGGTTTAGATTTGTTACCCCTTCCAGTGTAGTGGCACGGCTAACGCTTTAGCTAAACCCTCTTGCTGAGTCTCTTAAGTGCAAGGGTGGGCGCCTATGGAAACACTTTGAGATTAATGTGGCATGGAGTTTCCAAGGACAGGAGCACTGTAATCTGACCTGAAGACAGTAAGAAAAGAAAAGAAATCCTCTCTGAGAACTACAGCAATGTGTCTCATATTTGCTCCATCAGGACACGCACTGTTTGCTGCTTAATTAAGAGGAGTTGTTTTTCATTTTTTTGTAGAAACTCATAAAATAGTCAAAATCTTTAAATATTCTCCCTACCACTCGCAGCCCACTCCCATATGTAGGGCCTAGACATCCACCTGTCCCCGAACATTGCTCAAGTGTGAATTCGGTAAACAAAGAATACCTCTGAGAGACAGAGTTTTTGACATTATCATAAGCAACTGTCAAAAAAATGTCTTTGCATTGTTAAGCAGCGAAAAGAAGTGCATGGTTTAATTAAAGATGGCCAAAAGGCACAAGACAACGAGGAAACGAGAGAAGGTAGAAAAAAAGAAGACAATAAAGAAGCGTTGGCCCAGTTGGAAGATTTACCTGTGGGCATGACGACAGCTGCCCAGCTGCCACCTTCAGACAGCCGTGGTTAGGCCGGCGTGCCCATCTGGTGGACGTGTGCTGGGTTCCTCAGGGTTCTCCAGCAGACCCTCTCTCTGGCAGCAAGGCTAATTAAAAATGGGAGAAATTAAAGCAGATTCACAGGCCTGAATCCTACTTCCTCCCCTCTGTCACCAGTCCACTCTTTCCTTCTACCTCTTCCCTGTCTATCTGAGGCTGCTTGCTACTGGAACATGTGTTTGCCCCCAGGGGCTTTCTGCCAATTACTTCCTCTGTAACTTTTGTTTTTCCTTATATGTTTATTTAATTGGCGTTCTGCGTTGTGTAATTCCATTAGTGCTTGGAAAGGTCAGGGTCATAGGGGAACAGCCTTTGGCAGTCTAGGATGGGAAACAGTAAGTCCTGCTTGATACACTGATGAAGGACACAAGGTTGGAAACAAAGTATAAGGATTTTGATGATGTTGAAGCTTTAAAATGTGTTTACATGTTCTTTTTGGCTTCATATTTTGGCTTTTGAAGAAGGTAGCCTATCAAATGTTGAGGGACTCTCACAGTAATCAAAGAGAGTCTTATCACTGAGTAATATAATCGCTTGAATTTCTACAATAATCAATGTTGCATTGTAATTGAATAAGTCATTTGCGATTAATTTATTTATGATTACGTTGTTTTATAAGCCTTTAATTGCAGGATAATGGCAATGGCAACGTGGAAGTGGTAGGATCTAGCACAGTTCTTCTCTCAACAATGGAACTACTGGGGGATGTTTTAGTCCGAATTACCAGTCAATTTTCAAGTGTTTAAATTTAAACTCATAAGTGCACTACATCAAGACCCCTGCATTTTGATTAAATAATTAATGAAGGCAATCAGATCAGCATGTGTAATGGGGTTGGCTGGCGTGGAAACTCCTTGACTGTCACTCCCCAGACAGTTATTAAATCCTGTAAAACAGGCACCAGACAGTTATTAAATCCTGTCCACCAGGCACCAGACCGTTGTTAAATCCTGTCCACCAGGCACCCGACAGTTATTAAATCCTGTCCAGAAGGCACCAGACAGTTATTAAATCCTGTCCAGAAGGCACCAGACAGTTATTAAATCATGTCCAGAAGGCACCCGACAGTTATTAAATCCTGTCCAGAAGACACCAGACAGTTATTAAATCATGTCCACCAGGCACCAGACAGTTATTAAATCCTGTCCAGAAGGCACCAGACAGTTATTAAATCCTGTCCAGAAGGCACCAGACATTTATTAAATCCTGTCCAGAAGGCACCAGACAGTTATTAAATCCTGTCCAGAAGGCACCAGACAGTTATTAAATCCTGTCCAGAAGGCACCAGACAGTTATTAAAGCCTGTCCAGAAGGCACCAGCCAGTTAATAAAGCCTGTCCACCAGACACCAGACAGTTATTAAATCCTGTCCAGAAGGCACCAGACTGTTATTAAATCCTGTAAAACAGGCACCAGACAGTTATTAAAGCCTGTAAAACAGGCACCCGACAGTTATTAAATCCTGTAAAACAGGCACCAGACAGTTATTAAAGCCTGTAAAACAGGCACCAGACAGTTATTACATCCTGTAGAACAGGCACCAGACAGTTATTAAATCCTGTAAAACAGGCACCAGACAGTTATTAAATCCTGTCCAGCAGGCACCAGACAGTTATTAAATCCTGTCCAGAAGACACCAGACAGTTATTAAATCCTGTCCAGCAGGCACCCAACAGTTATTAAATCCTGTCCAGAAGGCACCAGACAGTTATTAAAGCCTGTCCACCAGACACCAGACAGTTATTAAATCCTGTCCAGCAGGCACCAAACAGTTATTAAATCCTGTCCACCAGGCACCAGACAGTTATTAAATCCTGTCCAGAAGGCACCAGACAGTTATTAAATCCTGTCCAGCAGGCACCAAACAGTTATTAAATCCTGTCCAGAAGGCACCAGACAGTTATTAAATCCTGTCCAGAAGGCACCAGACAGTTATTAAATCCTGTCCACCAGACACCAGACAGTTATTAAATCCTGTCCACCAGGCACCAGACAGTTATTAAATCCTGTCCAGCAGGCACCAGACAGTTATTAAATCCTGCCCAACAGGCACCAGACAGTTATTATATCCTGTCCAGAAGGCACCAGACAGTTATTAAATCCTGACCAGAAGGCACCAGACAGTTATTAAATCCTGTCCAGAAGACACCAGACAGTTATTAAATCCTGTCCAGCAGGCACCAGACAGTTATTAAATCCTGTCCATCAGGCACCAGACAGTTATTAAGTCCTGTCCAGCAGGCACCAGACAGTTATTAAATCCTGTCCAACAGGCACCAGACAGTTATTAAATCCTGTCCAGCAGGCACCAGACAGTTATTAAATCCTGTCCAGAAGGCACCAGCCAGTTATTAAATCCTTTCCAGAAGGCACCAGACAGTTATTAAAGCCTGTCCAGAAGGCACCAGACAGTTATTAAAGCCTGTCCAGAAGGCACCAGACAGTTATTAAATCCTGTCCAGAAGGCACCAAACAGTTATTAAATCCTGTCCACCAGGCACCAGACAGTTTATAAATCCTGTCCAGAAGGCACCAGCCAGTTATTAAATCCTTTCCAGAAGGCACCAGACAGTTATTCAAGCCTGTCCAGAAGGCACCAGACAGTTATTAAAGCCTGTCCAGAAGGCACCAGACAGTTATTAAATCCTGTCCAGAAGGCACCAGACAGTTATTCAATCCTGTCCAGAAGGCACCAGACAGTTATTAAATCCTGTCCAGAAGGCACCAGACAGTTATTAAATCATGTCCAGAAGGCACCAGACAGTCCACACACTGCGCATTACAATATATTCCTTAACCTCCCAACAACCACACATCCTGCCTATCTAGGTCGTTTTTCACTAGTCCTTATGCTTCTACATCTGCATTGCTTGCCGTTTTATGCTGGGTTTCTGTGTAGCACTTTGTGACATCTGTTGATATAAATAGGGCTTTATAAATACATTTGATTTGATTTGATTTAGGATGGCGTTAGTGTGCCTATTCAGTACAATCATGTCACCACAATATGTGGTGACACACTAGGTCAAGTAACAGATTTTGATACAGATGGCCCTATTCATTTCTAGGTTAGCTGTGCAGAATGTCAATTTTGAAAGTTTGGTTTTTTTCACAACCTGTGCTGTGATGTAGGCCTATGTCCATTTTTTTTACATAAGCAAATAGGCTATTCCAACAATTCTCGGCAAGTACGAAAGACAGACTTAGACTTATAATGTTAAGCATTTGGTTTCACTGATACATCATTTTTTTCTTCATTACCTTTTCACTCCTCCAGTCTTTTTTTCTCTCATCATCCTCCTCTCTGCGGATGCCACTGATTATGGCTAATTATGTTGATGGATGGCAGTGCTGAGGGCACTCATTCAGCATTTCATAATGGATTTATCTCTCCTCTTTATCGTGGCTGAGCTGTAGCAGTAAGGGGCTCATGGAGACAATCCTCCCTACACTATGTACAATATAGATCCACCGATGGAGACACTCTCTCAGCACAGGCCTTGACCTATAGGAACAGGAAGTATGGGTGGAAATATCAGACAAGTCAACACTTTTTTGGCCCCTTTTCTCAGATCCTTACCCCGAGTCAAAGGTCATTGAATTGAATGCCCACTTCTAGATAGAATAAAAAAATATAAAAAAAGAGAAGGCAAGTAACCCAAATAAATGAAGTCTGACAGACATTTGGCTTGTGGAGCGAGGGCTTTTCATGACATCAGACTTGTGTGTACTTTAACATTCAACCAGGGATTATGTCCCTCACCCCACTCTCACTTAATTGGTTTAGATTAATATCTGGACTAACGTTGTGTTTAAGCCATGGAATTAGTAGAGAGGTGTTTATGAGTGTGTGTGTGTGTGTGTGTACCAGGAATACAGAATGCTACTCATAAATCATTCTCAGATTCTATAAATCTATAATATTCTATCATATTATTTAGAGTATATAAAATACATATACTGTACACTGAAAGAGGGAGAGAGTGTGAGAGAAAATTGCCTGAAATTCAATATGCTCTCCAATTATAATGTGTAATAGGCTGTAAAATCCTAATATCTATTCAGCCATTTGGAAAAGGCTCAAGAAATGGCCTGGCCACTTAGCCTAGTTTCTCTGCCCCCTTCCTGTAGATGACAGACTACCTTGTCTGGCAAACAGAAATAAATAAAACAAGTGATATTTAATCCCGCCCTCCCTTGTTAATATTTTCACACTCTTTTAAAATAGAAAGACTCAAAACACCATCACCATGTAGGGAAACCATAAAAAATAGTGCTGAGATCTGGTGTTTGGAGGGTGTTGGAATGTAAACCCAATGGAAGTGTTCTGATACACTGAGGGGATTTCTAAACCCATTGGAAGTGTTCTGACACACTGGGGGGATTTCTAAACCCAATGGAAGTGTTCTGATACACTGAGGGGATTTCTAACCCCAGTGGAAGTGTTCTGACACACTGAGGGGATTTCTAAACCCAATGGAAGTGTTCTGATACACTGAGGGGATTTCTAAACCCAATGGAAGTGTTCTGATACACTGAGGGGATTTCTAAACCCATTGGAAGTGTTCTGATACACTGAGGGGATTTCTAAACCCAATGGAAGTGTTCTGACACACTGGGGGGATTTCTAAACCCAATGGAAGTGTTCTGACACACTGAGGGGATTTCTAACCCCAATGGAAGTGTTCTGATACACTGAGGGGATTTCTAAACCCATTGGAAGTGTTCTGATACACTGAGGGGATTTCTAACCCCAGTGGAAGTGTTCTGACACACTGAGGGGATTTCTAAACCCAATGGAAGTGTTCTGATACACAGAGGGGTTTTCTAACCCCAATGGAAGTGTTCTGATACACTGAGGGGATTTCTAACCCCAATGGAAGTGTTCTGACACACCGAGGGGATTTCTAAACCCAATGGAAGTGTTCTGACACACTGAGGGGATTTCTAAACCCAATGGAAGTGTTCTGAGCCAGCAAAGTGGTTCTTCAATCTGAATCATTGTGTTTTGAAAAGAGTGTTGTGAAAACCCTTGTTGGTGTTTCAGTGCATGTAAAAGGCAGCATCTCAAAAATGTTTGGGGCAGACTGTTAAATTGCGAATGGTTTCTAGCATACATATTGATTGATTATAAATATTGATTTAAAATGTTAATTAATCTTTTAAATAGGACACTGGGAACTGAATATATTTCCTAGGGTAGACTTTGGCATTAATTAAAGGCTACAGTTGCCAGGCAACTTTGTGAGATTATAAATCATCTTACAATCAAAATATGTAGAGCTATGTACAGTTGAAGTCAGAAGTTTTCATACACCTTAGCCAAATACATTTAAACTTAAGTTTTTCACAATCCCTGACATTTAATCATAGTAAAAAAAAATCCCTGTTTTAGGTCAGTTAGGAACACCACTTTATTTTAAAATTGTCAAAATGTCAGAATTGTAGACAGAATGATTTATTACAGCTTTTTTTTCTTACATCACATTCCCAGTGGGCAGAAGTTTACATACACTCAATTAGTATTTGGTAGCATTGCCTGTAAATTGTTTAACTTGTGTAAAACATTTCAGGTAGCCTTCCACAAGCTTCACACAATAAGTTGGGTGAATTTTGGCCCATTCCTCCTGACAGAGCTGATGTAACTGAATCAGGTTTGTAGGCCTCCTTGCTCGCACACGCTTTTTCAGTTCTGCCCACACATTTTTTTTTTTGGATTGAGGTCAGGGCTTTGTGATGCGCTCTCCAATACCTTGACTTTGTTGTCCATAAGCCATTTTGCCACAACTTTGGAAGTCTGCTTGGGATCATTGTCCATTTGGAAGACCTATTTGCGACCAAGCTTTAACTTCCTGACTGATGTCTTGAGATGTTGCTTCAATATATCCACATATTTTATTTCTTCATGATGCCATCTATTTTGTGAAGTGCACCAGTACCTCATGCAGCAAAGCACCTCACAACATGATGCTGCCACAACCCGTGCATCATGGTGGGGATGGTGTTCTTCAGCTTGCAAGCCTCTCCCTTTTCACTTCAAATATAACAATGGTCATTATGGCCAAACAGTTCTATTTTTGTTTCATCAGACCAAAGGAAATTTCTCCAAAAAGTATGATACTTGTCCCCATGTGCAGTTGCAAACCGGAGTCTGTCTTTTTTATGGCAGTTTTGGACCAGTGCTTTCTTCCTTGCTGAGTGGCCTTTCAGGTTATGTCGCTATAGGACTCGTTTTACTGTGGCTATAGATACTTTTGTACCTGTTTCCTCCAGCATCTCTACAAGGTCCTTTGCTGTTGTTCTGGGATTGATTTGTACTTTTCACACCAAAGTACATTAATCTCTAGAAGACTGAACACGTTTCCTTCCTGAGCATATCAGAAGACAAATGTTTAAATTAAAGGCAAAATGTGAACTTCAAACTTTGTGTTTCCGTACAGAATTCCCCCAGTCTGAGGCATAGAGGTGGAGGGAGGGCATTCGTGAACATAGGTGCCTGCTAGCAAACTCTATGGTCAACTATAAAAACAGGCAAGTTTGCGGGCCACACGCCTTTATTCTTGTCCTTCATGAACTCAGACAGGTGAGAGCACACCCAACGCTGAGATGAAACTCTCCAAAACAATCCAAGAAAGCATGCATCAATGAAAAACTTGAGTACCCAATGTTACCACATTGAAGAAGGAAACAGAAAGTGAATTCACTTCCTCAGAAAATTTGTTTTGTGTGGCTTTTTGGCCTCTAATGCTACAAGCCCAAGTAAAACAGGCAAAAAAAGGTGATTCATTTTTCACTTTTCTTGATGCACGTGTAGTTGTTAATTGACACGTCGTCGTTTGCACAATGATGTGCACTTTCTTGGATACCCTGACTTGTTGTCCTTAAGCCTTTGTTGACTATTGTCATTTTCTTGGATTTCATGCACTTGTTTTATGTGCAAATTAAAGCCTGGTTTTGAGTTAATACCGCTGGCTTCAATTCCTAATAGCTACTGTTTGATGTGTAGCCCACATGCTATATGCTACACTGCCATTTTAGCCTGCTCTAGTTTTGGCCTACCACACCACATGCTACATGCTACACTGCCATTTTAGCCTGCTCTAGCTTTGGCCTACCACACCACATGCTATATGCTACACTGCCATTTTAGCCTGCTCTAGTTTTGGCCTACCACACCACATGCTATATGCTACACTGCCATTTTAGCCTGCTCTAGCTTTGGCCTACCACACCACATGCTATATGCTACACTGCCATTTTAGCCTGCTCTAGCTTTGGCCTACCACACCACATGCTATATGCTACACTGCCATTTTAGCCTGCTCTAGCTTTGGCCTACCACACCACATGCTATATGCTACACTGCCATTTTAGCTTGCTCTAGCTTTGGCCTACCACACCACATGTTATTGCATCCCACTTTTGACATTCATATTGTTGTCTTGTTATTTTTGCAGAGCTTATTAATCAAGTATTTTCTCTTTGCATATTGTTATCAATATGTTTAATAATTGTAATCATATTGCCATTTGTTAATTTCATAACATGTAATAACCTAATTATGCATTCATATACTATAATTATTGCTTGCTATTATTTGCTATTTGTCTGCCTTCAGAAAAACATACATGCTGTGTTATCCACCGACTGGTCAGTCCTAACCACAGCCAGTCAAGACCAGGATACCAGACTAATGTCACGTTAACTGTCAATCATATCTATCCCAACTGTATTGTGATTCAATTCATCTGAACAACCTTCCATGTCATGTACCCTCAGAATATAAATAATATAAAGTAAGGACTGATGCCGCGTTCACGTGCTAGTCGGAATCAAGGAAACTGGCATTTCCTTACCTGGTAATTGGTTGTTATACAGGTGCCACAACACGTTCAACCAGTTAGCAAGTTAGACATTTTAGCAAGTTAGAAATGTCCTGGTTCCGCCTAGCAAGTTAACGCGGCAATAGAGCCCCACGGGTGTCATAATGACCAATTAAACCTAGTGGTCAAACAGAGAAGTAGTTCCAATCGTTTTTCCACCATTCCCTTTTCCCATAGGGGATTTTAGAAACACTTGAAGGTAACTTTTATCAGTTTATTGGGTTCTATTTACTCTGATTTAATTAGCACCAAAGTAGACATCAAATCCCTGCAAATGCTCCTCTCCAGCGGACACCTTTGCTAACAGCTATTGTGTCAATTTAAAACTTGTACAAGACAGTTCACAGAATTGTCCATTTAAATAAATGTTGCCAATTTATTCATTACTACATTCAGCTAACATTAGGTAGCTCATCCAAAGATTCTTATGTTTGCCTCAATAATGTTTTCAAGCTTTTCTGTGTTAGGGCTCCCAATCTCTGGCAAGATGTTTCACAACTCTTATGTGGTTTTACAACACACCATGTCATGTTATAGTACACCTTAAATCTGTCCCAATACTGTCACAACCATGTGTTTTAATACTCCAGAAAAGTTAAGGTTTTGTCTCATTTAAGATGGTGGCAGCTCAGGTGCCTTTAGTTTTAGTATTACAAAGCACTTCATTTTTACAGTGCAGTTTATCCAAACCCCAATGGTGATTACCTCCCGTGAGCTTCTCACTGCCCCTCAAGCACTTCTTCTCTTCAGACCATGGGAAGTGGCGTAATCAAGTTATTGCAACCCGGTTCACTGTTTACTTTTCAAGAATGGAACGTCCTCACACTGTCAGTTATCATGGAATGCATAGAATGTATATTTGAAGAGACACACCCCATGAGCTTGGAGAAAAACCTGTTGTAAAATCCATTCATTGTGGATGGATGGTTATTGTGAATTGATCCAAACTTTCACCTTTTGCTCATACTCGTTTACAGCCCTATGTATTGCACTGTATGTAGGCCTTGTGATCAGATTAAGAAATGATCATCTTTGGACCACTAATTCAGTCGACACTAGCACCCCCCCAGCAACATCAAACCCAATAGCATTAGCAGCTATGAGAGCAAACCCACTGTCTGCCAATCCCATCCCAGTTTGTCCCTGCAGGGCCAGAACCCGAGCTGTCCTGACAAGGAGGTTTTCATGCCTGTGGCGAGACCTCATTTTCCTCTTACATACCGTGGCTCTTTCCTCCTCTGCCAGGACTGCTGGAAAAACTAGATAAGAGAAAGAGGAGTATGAATCACAAAGGTACTGTCTATAAAAGAGTAGCCAGTGGGGCAAACACACTGCACTACACTACGCTCTATTGTTCTCTCTCTCCCTGCTCTTTTCTCTTCTTTTCTTCTTGGAGTAGAGCAGCAATGTTTTATTTTCTACTTCTCTCTTCCTGTAGTGTGTGCTTTGTCCATGAGAGAAGCAGGGTGGAGAAAGAGTGAGAAACTGAGCGGGAATAAGATGAAAGAGATTGATAGAGAGGAAGAGCCATAGGGGAGAGTGGGGTCATTTGAGCCGCCCTAGTTTTAGGAAACCATACACAAAATGAATAATTTGACCAAATATGTAGGAAGAGGTCATAATTTTTATGGAGTCTGTGACGGAAGAAACCACTTGGAAAAGTGTGCAAGTTACAGTAGGTCCAAAAAGTCAAAGGAATTTGTGTCAAACTCATTTCATGGATGGCAGAGTTTCTGCGGGTTTTCCTTCCACCGTTGATTGATGAATTAAGGTCACTATTTAGTAAGGAACCCCGCTCACCTGGTTGTCTAGGTCTTAATTGAAATAAACCTGCAGACACTCGACCCTCCCTGGAATGAGTTTGACACCCGTAGAGAATTCATGATGCTTGTATCTAAACCAAAGTAGATCATTTTAAGATTGTTCTGTACATCAGTGGGGGTCTCTATAAGCTTCAATATGAGGTCCTAAACCTGGCATGAAAGAGCATCCTTGTAGCTGTAAGTTGTTTGCATTTTGTAAATTGAACAAATGGCCATGGGGTAAGCTGAACAAATGGCCATGGGGTAAGCTGAACAAATGGCCATAGGGTAAGCTGAGCCAATGGCCATGGGGTAAGCTGAACAAATGGCCATGGGGTAAGCTGAGCCAATGGCCATGGGGTAAGTTGAACAAATGGCCATGGGGTAAGTTGAACAAATGGCCATGGGGTAAGTTGAACAAATGGCCATGGGGTAAGCTGAGCCAATGGCCATGGGGTAAGTTGAACAAATGGCCATGGGGTAAGTTGAACAAATGGCCATGGGGTAAGCTGAGCCAATGGCCATGGGGTAAGTTGAACAAATGGCCATGGGGTAAGTTGAACAAATGGCCATGGGGTAAGTTGAACAAATGGCCATGGGGTAAGCTGAGCCAATGGCCATGGGGTAAGTTGAACAAATGGCCATGGGGTAAGTTGAACAAATGGCCATGGGGTAAGTTGAACAAATGGCCATGGGGTAAGTTGAACAAATGGCCATGGGGTAAGTTGAACAAATGGCCATGGGGTAAGTTGAACAAATGGCCATGGGGTAAGCTGAACAAATGGCCATGGGGTAAGTTGAACAAATGGCCATGGGGTAAGCTGAGCCAATGGCCATGGGGTAAGTTGAACAAATGGCCATGGGGTAAGTTGAACAAATGGCCATGGGGTAAGCTGAACAAATGGCCATGGGGTAAGTTGAACAAATGGCCATGGGGTAAGTTGAACAAATGGCCATGGGGTAAGCTGAGCCAATGGCCATGGGGTAAGTTGAACAAATGGCCATGGGGTAAGTTGAACAAATGGCCATGGGGTAAGCTGAACAAATGGCCATGGGGTAAGCTGAGCCAATGGCCATGGGGTAAGTTGAACAAATGGCCATGGGGTAAGTTGAACAAATGGCCATGGGGTAAGCTGAGCCAATGGCCATGGGGTAAGCTGAACAAATGGCCATGGGGTAAGCTGAGCCAATGGCCATGGGGTAAGTTGAACAAATGGCCATGGGGTAAGTTGAACAAATGGCCATGGGGTAAGCTGAGCCAATGGCCATGGGGTAAGCTGAGCCAATGGCCATGGGGTAAGTTGAACAAATGGCCATGGGGTAAGCTGAGCCAATGGCCATGGGGTAAGCTGAGCCAATGGCCATGGGGTAAGTTGAACAAATGGCCATGGGGTAAGCTGAGCCAATGGCCATGGGGTAAGCTGAGCCAATGGTTGAGCCAATGGCAAATTGAAGTGTTTTCTTCCCAGGTGTAATGCAAGGCATTATCAATGGGATATGAGGTAACAGGGCCTTGCCTATGTTAAGTACGAACTGTTTGTAAGGTCTTAAGCCTGTGTTAAAATATGCTTAAAACTATCAAAAGACAGAAAGGCAATTGGGATTGTTTTAAAAAACGTGGTAATATTTCATTCAGTACAGAAATTTGTAGGCAGCTTAACTTAGTCTGACATCCTGAAATTATTGTTTTTAATAATATTAAGTTTCCTTTGACAGAGTGATGCTGAATGTAACAAATGGCTCAACTTACCCCATTCTCCCCTACACACTGACATAATGTATAGAACTTACCCCACTCTCCCCTACACACTGACATAATGTATAGAACTTACCCCACTCTCCCCTACACACTGACATAATGTATAGTACTTACCCCACTCTCCCCTACACACTGACATAATGTATAGTACTGACCCCACTCTCCCCTACACACTGACATATTGTATAGAACTTACCCCACTCTCCCCTACACACTGACATAATGTATAGTACTTACCCCACTCTCCCCTACAAAGAGAAAGGAACAGAAAGAGAGAGGGGAAGGGAGAAGGAGAGAGAGAAAGGATGCATGGAGTGTGTCAGTGTTGTAGACCAGTGGGACCAAGCTGTTTGTAGCTGCAGCTTTTTCAATAAACCTGTCAGAGGCAGACTTCTCTTCATTGCCTGGCCACTCGCTGAGTCGACTGACAATACCTGTCAATTCTACCCCACCTCGTGCCAGCAACAATAACATTTCTGCCTTCTCTCACCGCACTTTAAAAAGAGAAGAAGACATCTTCCCTCCCCTTAGCTGGGTGAGCCATGCAAAGTTTACTGTAGTCATCACCTTTGTTTTTGACTCAAGTTTTCTTAATTCAAAGTGATGTGTTGCCATTTGACTTGAGCAGATACAGCGGGACGTCCCAGTGGCACAGAGGTTTTTTAACCTGTGTTTTTTTTAATTATGAAACTGTATTTAAGAATTAGAGGTCAGAGATTTTTTTTGACAATGTTAGAATCAGTATTTTGATCTAAAAACAGATGAAACCATATATTTTCTCGATACCCAAAATGGAAGTGTGTTGTATGGTATTCTATCTATGCTCATTTGATCATGACACAACAATAGCCTACTGTGATTATACATACATACATGTACCAGGGTTTCCGTTAGCCGGTAATAACCGGCTTTTGCCCCAACCAACACAGAAAAGCTGATTAATAAAATTGGCACCGACCAACTGCCCAGAAGAATATTTAACAAATCCCACTGTGAAATAATGATATTTAGCCTAAATACCAGTTGATGAAAATACATTTGACCGATCATACTTGTCCGTCTATGGGTTAATTTGCATAATTTTGTGGAATTAAATTGGCACAGCATACAGATACAGAGCTTTTAAGCAGAAAATATGCCTTGTGCGCATTGCTGCGCTGGTAATGTTAAGAAATAATAGTTTATCAACATTTTAAGTTAAACTTTCTCAGCTGTTGCATCAGATTCATTGCTTTTTTAAAGTTTCTCTTTTTTTATGTAGCCTAGGTCTTCTGGTTGTATGAATTTGGGATCTATTGTCCCATAACTTTCCCAGAGTCTGCTTGGGCTATTTCTTTCTCGACAAGCTGAATAGAATAAGTACAGTTTTCTACTATGGGGGACAGTAGATTGACATGAACTCATAGGCAGCGTGTCAATAAGGCGCTAAGCCTTCCCCAAGTAAACTGAATTAAATTGCCATAATTATGTAGCCTAATTAGCCTACTCCTATTTATACAGAAATGAATCCAATCATTCAAAATAGGCTCCTAAAGCATGATTTGGCCACAGAGGATCATTAGCTTCCCCTAGGCTTAAACATTTTTTAGTCGTGAATTGATTTAAATCGCATTGCCTACAGTTGAAAGGAAAGGCAGCATGCGCTGCAAATACCACATAGATTAATGTTGAGTTGCAACTGTCAGTGTAGGTAGACAGGCTCAGCAAGGCATTTTGCAATATTTCAACATTCAATCGCGGGAAAATATAGTTTGGAAGGAAATTGCTGTAAAGAGAAGACAATGAAAACACTTTAATCTATCTTTTAGTTATCAAGATTTTCAACTTAATTGTGCAAACAACAGTAAGGCTATAGCCTATCTTATTAACATAAGGGGAGAGCATTGGCCATATCCCGGTGAGTGTGCACTGCACATATTTACTCTTTATCATTGTTTATTTAAAAAAAATATATGTTTTTACCTTTATTTAACTAGGCAAGTCATTTAAGAACCCATTCTTATTTACAATCACAGCTTCCCGGGGAACTGGGTCAACTGCTTCCTGGGTCAACTGCTTTGTTCATGGGCAAAATGACAGATTTTTAACTTGTCAGCTAAGGGATTCGAACCAGCAAGCTTTCGGTTACTGACACAACGCTCACAACGCTCTATTTCTCCTCCGGTATAGATGGACCTCATATAATACTTGTTTCTCCCCTTCTCGTAGGCCTATTATATAGACAACATTGTTTTATTGATCTGTTTGTCAGTGTCAGTCAGCAGAGTAGGCTACTCTGTAATTTGTCGTATTAAAAAAAAATTCTGCTAATGTCGCCAGTCATACAAAGTGTAGTAGAATTGCATGAAATGTGTTGTTCCCATGCAAAGAAAGAAGAAATGTATCTGATATAGCCTTAAGCCCAGACCTCTACACTATACCCAATCAGCCAGGCCTCTACACTATACCCAATCAGCCAGGCCTCTACACTATACCCAATCAGCCAGGCCTCTACACTATACCCAATCAGCCAGGCCTCTACACTATACCCAATCAGCCAGGCCTCTACACTATACTCGATCAGCCAGGCCTCTACACTATACCCGCTCAGCCAGGCCTCTACACTATACCCGATCAGCCAGGCCTCTACACTATACCCGCTCAGCCAGGCCTCTACACTATACCCAATCAGCCAGGCCTCTACACTATACTCGATCAGCCAGGCCTCTACACTATACCCAATCAGCCAGGCCTCTACACTATACCCGCTCAGCCAGGCCTCTACACTATACCCGCTCAGCCAGGCCTCTACACTATACCCGCTCAGCCAGGCCTCTACACTATACCCGCTCAGCCAGGCCTCTACACTATACCCGCTCAGCCAGGCCTCTACACTATACCCGCTCAGTCAGGCCTCTACACTATGCCCGATCAGCCAGGCCTCTACACTATGCCCGATCAGCCAGGCCTCTACACTATACCCGATCAGCCAGGTCTCTACACTATACCCGATCAGTCAGGCCTCTACACTATACCCGATCAGCCAGGCCTCTACACTATACCCGATCAGCCAGGCCTCTACACTATACCCGCTCAGCCAGGCCTCTACACTATACTCGCTCAGTCAGGCCTCTACACTATGCCCGATCAGCCAGGCCTCTACACTATACCCGATCAGCCAGGCCTCTACACTATACCCAATCAGCCAGGCCTCTACACTATACCCGCTCAGCCAGGCCTCTACACTATACCCGCTCAGTCAGGCCTCTACACTATACCCGATCAGTCAGGCCTCTACACTATACCCGATCAGCCAGGCCTCTACACTATACCCGATCAGCCAGGCCTCTACACTATACCCGCTCAGCCAGGCCTCTACACTATACCCGCTCAGTCAGGCCTCTACACTATACCCGATCAGTCAGGCCTCTACACTATACCCGCTCAGCCAGGCCTCTACACTATGCCCGATCAGCCAGGCCTCTACACTATACCCGATCAGCCAGGCCTCTACACTATACCCGATCAGCCAGGCCTCTACACTATACCCGATCAGCCAGGCCTCTACACTATACCCGCTCAGCCAGACCTCTACACTATACCCGCTCAGCCAGACCTCTACATTATACCCACTCAATATACCTCAATTACCTCCTACCCCTGCACATCAATTCAGCACTGGTACCCCTTGTATATAGCCAAGTTATCATTACTCAGTACTGGTACCCCTTGTATATAGCCAAGTTATCATTACTCAGTACTGGTACCCCTTGTATATAGCCAAGTTATCATTACTCTGTACTGGTATCCCTTGTATATAGCCAAGTTATCTTTACTCTGCACTGGTATCCCTTGTATATAGCCAAGTTATCATTACTCTGTACTGGTATCCCTTGTATATAGCCAAGTCCTGAATGTCACATCCTAAGTTGTTTATTGCTGTAAAGAAACTGTTTTCCCAGGAATGAAGGAGGGAGAATTTCTACATTTGGTGTCCTCGAAAAGAAATGTCCCCGCCATCTTGCATAGTGTCAGATTTGAAAAGAGCAGGCAAGCACACTGCCAGATTTTCCCATTCTGTGCCGGGCTGATAAGCGATGACATAGTTCCTCCATGTGGGTCATAGACTTGGAGCAGTTCTATCGTCTTTTGTAATTACATCTGGTTCAGTGTTCTTCCTTCCCTCTTGCCTTCCTTCCAAATTGGAAGTGAATTTGTGGCTGTGTGTTTGTGTGTGTGGTGTGTACACACCCATGTTCCTTTTATTGAGCTTGTCCACTACCCTAAAGCATATTGATGCTTGGAGAAAAACCCTCTCGGTGGTTTGAGGAAAAAACTTTCAGAGATGAGGACAATCATGTCTGCAGAATTTTCACCCCATTGAGGTAAAGAGATGTTTTTGCAATACTGCACTCGGACATCCAGCTCAGACCTAGTACAACAGCTTGGAGAGACCTTGGGGTTTTCCTGTTACACTGACAGAACACAAGTGGACCTGGAGATTGATTCATATCATTATGATGGGCTGCAACAGCACAGTGTTTGTAATTGGAGTAGAATAACTCTTCAGAACTCTTGAGTACGGAACAATCGAAACAACACAATGAAGTAATACATACAGCTTATCAAGTAATGACGGTTGACGACTCATTCAGCAACCACCTCAGATTGTTTGGCGCTGAAGCGTTAGACCCTAGATCTTCCATGACATTTCAAACGACGGCATTCATCCACAACATACTTGTACCGCACAAACCTTCCCTAGTACCACATTTGTCAATGCCACATCAAACATTTGTCAACGTAAAACAATCATCTCCCCTCTAATTCTATTTCAGGCACTTTTAACAAAAGTGTCATTGTGGGAGTAAAATAAATGAACGAGGCAATCGGAACTGTATTGAAAACTAAGCCGTTGTCCATCACTCCCCCTCTCAGGTTGAGATAAAATGCTCAGCCCTTCTCCCCTCCTGCTGTGCCTCCTGCTAGGCTTGACCACTGGGCTGATGGAGACAGCACACTGGACTCCATTTGTCCTCTCTGGGCATTTGGCTTCATCACAATGGCTATCATTAACTTGGCCAGCTTGGCTGAGCTGATGTTGATGAGGTCATGGTTGGTTGGTTGGTTTATTGGTTGGTTGGTTGTGCGCTAGCTGGGAGATGAGTTCACCGCTGACCCTTATCGGAGAGAGCCGATGTCCACTTCTCACAACAGAAGAACCACTGGTTTATTTGTTAGAGGCCAGTTGTTAGAGGCCAGTTGTTAGAGGCCAGTTGTTAGAGGCCAGTGTAGAGCCCAAACAAATCTGTTTACTCTTTTGACTGATTCCATTTTGTTTTTCCAGGTTTATGTTTTTCTGTGGTTTTTGGACTTTGTGGAGCAGTTACCTTTTAATGCACCAGCAACCAGACTGTTGTCTGGTTAGCAATTTTTCTGTGACGCTCATGTGATTGCAGAGTTGCAATTTAAATGGCCACTGGATTGATGCAAATAATCATATAATTCTGCCAGGTAGCCATGTTGTACTTAACATTTAACTGGGAAGGTTTTTGTGAAAGCCTTTCCATCTACCAGAAGAAGGTTATCATTAGCGTTATTGCTAACAGCTACACAAAGTGTAGACACACACACACAAACACAGACGAGCATTCCCGTGCCGTTGCAGGAAAATACGAATCATTATGAGTTTGTTCATGTCTTATGATTAAACTTGTGAAATAATGCATTTTCTAATAAGTTCCAAACATTTAGTTGATTTCCTACTAAGTTCAATACATTTTTGAATATTGTTGAATTCCGTTTTAATGTCTGGAATCCATGATTCCGTCCCCATTCTCTGAAACACAGGTTTTACAGGGCCCTACCAGTGGGTTCACGCCAGGGAGTTCACTCCCTCTATCCTTTGTTTCTAGACATGGCAGCTTTTCTCTTTCTCCTCGTGCCCTCTTCAGTCCTACAACTAGAGACAATATTTTACTGCCACCATCACTAATTGGTGCGAGGGGAACAGAGGATCCATCTCCAAGTCCCACTTGACTCTCTTTTTTTATCTTTTCACCTCACCTAGTCCTAAATAGGAATAATGGACCCAAATAGCCCTTGTGTGGAATAATGGACCCAAATCGCCCTGTGTGGAATAATGGACCCAAATCGCCCTGTGTGGAATAATGGACCCAAATCCCCCCTGTGTGTGTGAATAGTGTCTGCTCACTCACAGAGCCTTTTAGTCAGTCAGTCTACTGCATAGAGATGGATCACTCTCCCTCTCCTTTCTCTCTCCCTCCCTCTCTCTCCCGCTCTCTCTCTCTCTCTCTCTCCCTTTGTCTACCTTTCTCTCTCTCTCTCTCTCTCTCTCCTTCCCTCATCTCCTCTCTCTCTCTCTCTCTCTCTCTCTCTCTCTCTCTCTCCCTTTGTCTACCTTTCTCTCTCTCTCTCTCTCTCTCTCTCTCTCATCTCCTCTCTCTCTCTCTCTCAATCTCTCTCTCTCTCCCTCATCTCCTCTCTCTCTCTCTCTCTCTCTCTCCTCTCTCTCCTCTCTCTCCCCTTGTCTACCTTTCTCTCTCTCCTTTCTCTCTCTCTCTCTCTTTTTCTCTCTCTCTCTCTCTCTCCCTTTCTCTCCCTTTGTCTCCCTTTCTCTCTCTCCTCTCTCTCTCTCTCTCCTCTCTCTCCCCTTGTCTCCCTTTCTCTCTCTCTCCTCTCTCTCTCTCTCTCTCTCTCTCCTCTCTCTCACCTTGTCTCCCTCTCTCTCTCTCTCTCTCTCTCTCTCCCTTTCTCTCCCTTTGTCTCCCTTTCTCTCTCTCCTCTCTCTCTCTCCTCTCTCTCCCCTTGTCTCCCTTTCTCTCTCTCTCCTCTCTCTCTCTCTCTCTCTCTCCTCTCTCTCACCTTGTCTACCTTTCTCTCTCTCCTTTCTCTCTCTCGCTCTCTCTCTCTCTCTCTCTCTCGCTCTCTCTCTCTCAATTCAATTCAATTCGCTGTATTGGGATGACGTAACAATGTACATATTGCCAAAGCTTATTTTGGATATTTACAATATAAAAATAAATAAAAATGAGAATCAAAATTGTCAAAAGGACAACAGTAACAACAATAACCAAGGGTCAATATAACCATACATTCAACAATAACAATAAGGATACTGTACAGTACATGTGCAGGTTGACTGGTCTGTCAGACACTGTCCCTCAACTTATGGCAGGCAGCAATGTAGTGCGCTGCCAACCCACAGCTCTCTGTGTCCTCCCCCAACAGGGAGCCTACTCTCATCAGAGAGGTCTTTGAACCCTTGAATAATGGTTTCAAATTTGGGAAAATGACACTCTCTAATTGTTTTATATTTTTTACATTTTGTCAGGAAATGCAGCTCCGTCTCAGGTTCTGCTGTTGTGCTGTGGTTGCACAGCCTTTCCTCTACATGGAGCCAGGTTTTCCTGTGTCTACCCTTCTCAATGGCAAGGCTGTGCTCACTGGTTTTGATCAGTAACCATGGTCAAATATTTAGCCACGGTGTACTGTCTATTTAGGGCCAGATAGCACTGCATTTTGCTTTGTGCTTGTGTTTGTGTTTCCCAATAAGCAATATAGTTTTGTTTTGACTGTGTTGTAATTTGGTTTATCCTGATTGATTGGATGTTCTGGTCCTGAGGCTTCAGTGCGTTAGTAGAACAGGTTTGTGAACTCAGGGCCAGCTGGATGAAGGGACTGTTTTCTTTGCTCAGCTCTTGGCATTGCAGGCTTGGTAGTGATATGAGAGGGGGTCGCTGTACTTGAGATGTTTCCAAAACTTAATGGCAATTTTTTAAATGTGTATCATTAGTGGATATTGGCCTAATTCTGCCCTGCATGCATTGTTTGTAGTTTTCCTCTGGACATGTAGGAGAATCATACAGAAATCTGCATGCAGGGTTTCAATGGGGTGTTTGTCCCATTTGATGAAATCTTGTTTTGCAAGTGGACCCCACACCTCGCTACCATAAAGTACAATTGGTTCAATTACATATTCAATTAGTTTTAGCCAAATTTTAATAGGTATTTCAATTTGAATTAGCTTTTTAATGGCGTAGAATGCCCAGCGTGCTTTTTCTCTCAGCTCATTCACTCATTCACGTTCATTCTCTCTCTCAACTTAATTAAATTTATTTTATTGGCATGATGTAACAATGTACATGTTGCCAAAGCTTATTAAAATAATAAGAATCAAAACTGTCAACGGGACAACAGTAACAACAATAACCAAGGGTCAAAATAACCATACAATAGCAATAAGCATAGAGGACATGCGCAGGTTGGTTGGTCTGTCAGACACTCTCTCATCTTATGGCAGGCAGGAATTTGGTGTACTGCCAACCCACAGCTCTCTGCGTCCTCCCCCAACAGGACGGGTAGCCTACTCTCATCAGAGAGGTCTTCAATGTAGTGCCCTGCCAACCCACAGCTCTCTGCGTCCTCCCCCAACAGGACGGGTAGCCTACTCTCATCAGAGAGGTCTTCAATGTAGTGCCCTGCCAACCCACAGCTCTCTGCGTCCTCCCCCAACAGGACGGGTAGCCTACTCTCATCAGAGAGGTCTTCAATGTAGTGCCCTGCCAACCCACAGCTCTCTGTGTCCTCCCCCAACAGGACGGGTAGCCTACTCTCATCAGAGAGGTCTTCAATGTAGTGCCCTGCCAACCCACAGCTCTCTGCGTCCTCCCCCAACAGGACGGGTAGCCTACTCTCATCAGAGAGGTCTTCAATGTAGTGCCCTGCCAACCCACAGCTCTCTGCGTCCTCCCCCAACAGGACGGGTAGCCTACTCTCATCAGAGAGGTCTTCAATGTAGTGCCCTGCAAACCCACAGCTCTCTGTGTCCTCCCCCAACAGGACGGGTAGCCTACTCTCATCAGAGAGGTCTTCAATGTAGTGCCCTGCCAACCCACAGCTCTCTGCGTCCTCCCCCAACAGGACGGGTAGCCTACTCTCATCAGAGAGATCTTTGAAACCTTGAATAAGGGTTTGAAATTTGGGGTAGTGATACTCTCTAATTGTTTTATATATTGGACATTTTGTCAGGAAATCAAATCAAAGTTTATTTGTCACGTGCACCGAATACAACAGGTGTAGACTTTACAGTGAAATGCTTACTTACAGGCTCTAACCAATAGTGCAAAAAGGGTATTAGGTGAACAATAGGTAAGTAATGAAATAAAACAACAGTAAAAAGACAGGCTACATACAGTAGCGAGGCTATAATGTAGGTGAGGCTACATACAGACACCGGTTAGTCAGGCTGATTGAGGTAGTATGTACATGTAGATAGGGTTAAAGTGACTATGCATATATGATAAACAGAGAGTAGCAGTAGCGTAAAAGAGTCGTTGGCAGTTGGGGGGACACAATGCAGATAGCCCGGTTAGCCAATGTGTGGGAGCACTGGTTGGTCGGGACAATTGAGGTAGTATGTACATGAATGTATAGTTAAAGTGACTATAAATATATGATAAACACAGATTAGCAGCAGCGTAAACGAAGGGTTGGGGGTGGGGTGGGGGGGAACAATGCAAATAGTCCGGGTAACCATTTGGTTACCTGTTCAGGAGTCTAATGGCTTGGGGATAAAAACTGTTGAGAAGCCGTTTTGTCCTAGACTTGGCACTCCGGTACCGCTTGCCATGCGGTAGTAGAGAGAACAGTCTATGGCAGGGGTGACTGGGGTCTTTGACAATTTTTAAGGCCTTCCTCTGACACCGCCTGGTGTAGAGGTCCTGGATTGCAGGCAGCTTAGCCTCAGTGATGTTTTGGGCTGTACGCACTACCCTCTGTAGAGCCTTGCGGTCAGAGGCCGAGCAATTGCCGTACCAGGCAGTGATTACAACCATGCTCTCGATGGTGCAGCTGTAGAACCTTTTGAGGATCTGAGGTCCCATGCCAAATATTTGTTGTTTCATGAGGGGGAATAGGCTTTGTCGTGCCCTCTTCACGGCTGTCTTGGTGTGTTTGAATCATTCTAGTTTATTGTTGATGTGGACACCAAGGAACTTGGTGCTCTCAACCTGCTCCACTACAGCCACGTCTATGAGAATGGGGGCGTGTTCGGTCGTCCTTTTCCTGTAGTCCACAATCACCTCCTTAGTCTTGGTTACGTTGAGGGATAGGTTGTTATTCTGGCACCACCCGGCCAGGTCTCTGACCTCCTCCCTATAGGCTGTCTCGTTGTTGTCGGTGATCAGGCCTACCACTGTTGTGTCGTCTGCAAACTTAATGATGGTGTGCCTGGCCACGCAGTCGTGGGTGAACAGGGAGTACAGGAGGAGACTGTGCACGCACCACTGGGGAGCTCCAGTGTTGAGGATCAGCGTGACAGATGTGTTGCTACCTACGCTCACCACCTGGGGGCGG